>NC_136516.1:2560000-2640000 GCF_053919585.1 Euprymna scolopes
GACAGGGTTCAAAAAAGAGTCGGCAACCTGATAGGTCCTGAACTGTCATCTAGGCTTCAACCTCTGTCCCATCGACGAGATGTTGCATCCCTCTGCCTGTTCTACAAATAGTTTAATGGTGAATGCTCTGACGAACTGCAAACACTTGTACCTCCCCGACGTAACTACCCCCGACAAACCCGACAAGCTACTAAGTCTCATCCCTTTACAGTTGAGATCCCTAGGTGCAAGAAAGCCTTTTACTCCAATAGTTTCTTCCCCAGAACTGCGGGTCTTTGGAACTCCCTTCCGGGATTCTGCTTTCCCAACTGCAATGATATGCAGAAGTTCAAGTGTAATGTTAACAAACATCTTTCTACTCTTCTCCCTTCATAATGACCCCGCTAATTAATTCCCTAATAGTAGCCCCCTGCTTCAAAGTGGCACTGTGCCTTGTTTGGGGTGAAAATTGAATAAAAAAAAATGGTTGGAAATGCTCATATATGTTACTCTAGGAACAAGGTCTCAGACACTTGTGCGAGGATTGTCTCTTAATTGATCGTTATCAACATCCGATGTCTTACCATTATGCTCATCATCTTCGAGAGTCTAGTTCACGTCACAGAATTTCTTAAACAACCTTTCGCGGTACGTTTAGTATTGGTTCCTTGGCCAAAGGCTTCGTTGATATTGCGCGATGATTCGGCAGCTATTCGGCTTAGCTTGAAACTATTTAAAATCGCTGGCCATTAACAAGGTACTTACTTATAACATACATTATTTGCGTATTGGAGAGGGACCCTGTCGTTGCAAAAAAAAGAGGTAACAGGAAAGAGAGCCTTATTTATTTGCGACCCCATTGGTTTTGAAAGAAGACATTTGAAACATTTAGAAAGGTAAGATGTATAAGTTCTGGAACTATTCTTTCTTTTACTGGCGTAGATTTTTAGTACTAATAACCGGCCTATTAATTCCAATTCACGTACAAATAGTTTTGATGCCAGGACGTCTACTTCACACGAGGCCAAACAGGTAATGATGGCTCCAAATCTGAGTGGCGTCCTTGACGCACTGTACAACTGATGTTCAGACTTATTACTAAAATTTGAAACAGCAGGAAAGTGTTTTTGAAAAGACGTCAATGTCTTAGAGATATGCAGAAATGGAATTAAATTCACAAAGATGAAGAACTCATCATTATCGCCAAGTTATGAAGTATATAAGGATTGAGTACAAGGAATAAATATTTCTAGAATCATATTCAGAAATGTATCGATCTTTCTAATAGAAAACAAATTCATTGTCACTTCGAACTAAAAAGGCGGTCTCCTGAGAATGTCAGTCTGTCTTCGTCATCTAAATCTACTAAATAGATATGTTAAAAGACCAAGGAAGCTCTAGTAGTTTTCTGTTCGACTTGGCCGATTCGTAGTGGTAAAATCGTCAGAAATGCACTTACGAGGTTTTATAGTAAGTAGTGTTGTATATCGGGATTATATTGGAAACGATGATATATTAAAACGTGTCATGTGTTATCTAGTGGATGTGAGATATTGTTAATTTAACAGGCAGATAATACACGTATAAATCGTATGTATGTTGTTTAGACAGGAGGACATGATATTGACGTGTAAACTGAGTAATGTTGTATCAGACTTATCACATGGAATATTTTACAGTTCATATATAAGAAGAATAATATATGCTTCATACCTTTTTTCTTGAAGAGTTCTTCTATCTTCCTGCTGCTCCGTGACGAACTATGAAACGAGCAGCACAATCCAACTGAGAGATTTGTTCTTACTTGTGAAACCACAAAACAACACTTTATATTTTATAATATAAATGTATTACAGTTGTCTCAAATGGTTTTCACAGGATCTGCAGTTCGTCTACATTTTCTATTGTTACAGCCCGCTCCCTGGTTGCCTGTCCACCCCTGTGACTAGATTATCTGTTCGCTCCGGTGCTCAAGCTTACACCTGCCGACTTTAACTTCCCGACCTCTGACCTCAGTTTCGTTACGTCACTAATTAAAAGACACGTCGCCTTAAAGTGACCACTCCGTCACGTACGTCTGTTCAAGGTTATGTTGTTTATATTCAATCCTAACTAAATCATATAAACATTCCCGCTAAAATCTATTGCTAAACGTTATTCTATGAACAGTAAATAACTCCCAATATAAACTATTTTAAGCATGTCATTGAATAGAGAGACTGACAGATAGCTCGATAATAACTAATTAACTTTTAACAAGGTTAATTAGCAAACAGTAGAATCCGAAATCTCATGATGGATTACTACAAATAATTCTCCATGCCAAGATAGCAGAATATCGAAAAAGTTATCACTACACGTTCAGGACTCTTTTTATTCTCGAAAGAAACATGATCGTGAAATCTATTACATTATAATGGCTTGGTTCTTTGCACAATACTGTTGTCATACAACCCCCTAACGGACTCTGTATGGAAGACCTCCCCATTACCACGCACTTTGTCATTAGATTACATGGGTAGTGCGCACTTATTTGGGTTTGTAGCGTCATTCACCAGGTTTGAGCCGGCTCTAATTGTGTTAATCGCATCTCCTGTCAAGGCAATCCACTCTCGTCGGTTGGCAGTGAAATCGACGGCATGATGCACCCATTCACGGTTCCAACGATGGAGGCCAAAAATGCAAAGACCGGACACGGTCTCTATACCTGCTTTGATCGTTTCCAGGCATGTGTCAAGGTTACCAAACTAGTGCTTCTTCGAACAAGTGGATGCATTAGGGGTCACCAATTGAGGGACTAATTCATTCCTTCTCCGTCGCAACACCTGAACGAACCACCGGAGTCTCCTTTTCAGCATGAGTTTCCTGCAGGCCAAGGACATCAGAAAAATATTTCAGGTTGTTAGATATTATATTATTTTACAAAGTAGCTATTGATATTTTACACGTAAGTCATTAAATATTTTACACGCATGAATGTTAAAAGGTCATGATAAACACACATGCCCGAAAATATATATATATAAATATACATATATATATATATATATATATATATATATATATATATATATATAAAGCTGAATGACTGTGTATGTGTGTCTGGTCACGAATAGGCTCCTATATGTTTTACTATTTAAAAAAAAATGATTACATATAATGATAGATGTATCGAGAACGAGGAATGGGTATGTTTGATCTGGCAAAACGGTGGTTCATTAAAATTGTAGGGTCTGCGTTCGCACCTGGTCACCAAAGTACGGAAATAAAAAAAAAATGAAAAAAATAACGTTTACAAGTGTTTCTGATATAGATGTGCATAAGAATACTTTGATAAGTATGTTTTAACTATATATAGGGATGGTATAATAAAATTATGAGGTCTGCGTTCGCGCCTGGCCTCCATAGAATGGAAATTGGCACAAACTTCAGTAATTTTTTTATATCTATCTGCGTTAGTATACTTTTATAATTATGTTTCAGTTTGAAGAAATATGGTATAATAAAGTTATGGGGTGTTCGCTTGCGCCTGACCCCCATAGAATGGAAATATGTCACAAATTTTAACAAGATTTTTTAATATGGATCCACAGAATATTGTGATAAGTGTTTCAGTGTGAACAGGTATAGTATAATAAATCATGAGATTTATCTATTTTATTTTTACTTTCATCATATTTTGCTTTGGTTTTGATACCCCCAAGTTCGAAGCTATCTCTTTAGAACCCTTCCTTTTCATAACCTATCATACTTTCATAAATCAGAGTACATTTTCTGCAGACTGTTTTTGCACCCAGTCAACAACGGGTAGTTTTGCTAGTATATATATATATATATATATATATATATATATATATATATATATATATATATGGTGTGTGTGTGTGTGTATGCGTATACATTCAATATATTTTTAAGGATATGTCCTTATTTTTATCTCTTAGCCAATCATTGCATTTATTCTCTCCTCAAAACTTTTGTATTTTATATTTTCTTGCCTGATGATATCAAATATGATTGAAATGGTCTGCACACTGTAGCAAGAAATAACTAGATTTACATAAATAAAACTTAAAAAAAAGAATTTGCTCCCTATTATTGAGCACTATCAACGGCCATTTTGAAATTCAATTATTCTTAATCTTTTGATATCTTTCTACCTGGAATATATATATATATATATATATATATATATATATATATATATATATATATATATATATATATATAATGAGTAGCAAAAATATTTGCCATGTTTTTATTTTAAATAATTATTAGATCAGGGTTGAGGTTTCGAATGCAGCAGATTTTATTTTTTTCAATCATATTTTCCCTTTTGGCAATGGTTTAAACCATTTGTTTGATTAAAAGTTCGATAATATGCGTAAACGCTTACTTTCTTAACTGGTCTTATGATTTTGACTAGAACTGTATATATATATATATATATATATATATATATATATATATATATATATGTGTGTGTGTGTGTGTGTGTCCGCACATATATGTGTAGAACAATATGTATATTTACACTTTTCTGCAGTTGTATTTCTAGAGTTTTCGGCGTTATCTTAATCTCTTTCAAATATGTTTCGCATATCCCAAAAACTGTGTGTTATTACATTGCAAAAAAAAAAAAAAAACAACGAAAATAAATATTCACCGAAAATAATTTTAGTTGAACTCAAATTCCTGTGCGATAAAACACATTTTGTTTGTCCTGTTTTTTTTTTCCTTGCAGATAAGAGAAGACATAAACGGCGCTTATTAAATCGCCTTTACCGCTGGAATTTATTTATGAAAATGCAGATTTTCTGTTAAGGATGGTCTTTACTGTATTCGCTGAAATTTTTGCTGTCGCCATGGATTCACTACAGGCCTCGTGTTTTGCTGCTCATTTTCTCTGTCTGTACATTCCTAATATATGTGGGAAAATGTTCAAATATGTGTCAGATTACAGTTTTGATATTTTAAAATGAGAATTGATTCTCTATATCCCCTTTAATGAAACAAGGTCGAAATAATTGATAGGGATGTATTACTTGTGTTGGTAAGACTATTAGTTTCATCTTGAGTGTTATTTGTTTAACAAAGATCGAAAATCGGGACTATGATCACATATAGAAAAACTAAGGAACACATTTCCCTTTGTAAGAAAGAGGTCGAAATAATTTACAAGAATGCAATTTGGACAGTTACACGACTAAAAGAAGCGGCACATATGCAAAGAAAAAAAAGCAGACAATTACTAAACAGACCAAGCATAGAAATTAGCAGCCTATGGGAACCTCTAATTTTAAGAAAAACAACAAAAAAGTACAATCCTACCTTCATATTTAAACGGTAAAAAATAGATAATCCCCGAAATTTAATAGAGTTGCTTCCTCTTTGTTAAGCAAATTTTTCACGCGTACGAAACCACGGGGAAATAGCAATAACCAACTACGAGAATACGAAATCATATATGGATCCATAAACGTTTGTACTTTTCTTTTCTTTCCTATGATAACGGTTTACATTCCTGACAAAAGTCAAAGCCTATACCGACCAAAACTTTTCACAAATTACACACAAGATGAGAACAATAGTCCGATCAAAACCAGTAATATAAATGAGTCAGATTACTTAGCTTTCTCTGCAAATTATGTATATTTATTTTCTAACAGGACACTGTACCGTCGTTGCCCAATTGAAATATGAATTTATATCAAAACACATTAACATATTATTATCTAGGACATTATCATATGTGGTTGCAACTGTCGATTCTATACAATATCTTACACTGGCAGCAGTTGCTTTAATGGAATAATATGGCTTCTATTGTCGTGCATTGTCAGGCAGTTGCAGCTAACGAAACCTACTAGCTGCCATTAATGGTATTAGTAGTTACTATCGAGTAGTATTGGTTACATCATGAATGTGCCTTTACAACTTTCACTGTTAATTTACTAGTGCCATAATCAATATCAGTCTAAATTAGATAGCTGTAAAATGAAATTTGCTGTTACTAGAACCCATAGAGATCATTATAATTCTCTGGCATGTAGTGGAGTTTTATTTTTAAGCGGTTATTTAGGGCACGGTTGGGGACTTTGGGCCACTGACAGGTGATTTGGGCATCTGGCGGATACTGACAGGAACTAGCGGGTTCTGCCGCGGCCACCGAATGTAAGAAGAAGGCCTGAAAACTGGAAAATGCATGCAGCCAATGTAGGTAAGATTTGTCAGACTATCGGTACTATATGATGGCAATTTGAAAAAGAGCAATAACACATTTTTAAAAAGAAAAAGGAACACAGTTCGATTAATACTGAAACTGAACTTTATTCAATATAAAATAGAAAAATTATCTATGTAAAATTAAGTAATTTTAAAGCAATATACAATTTGATACTGATAAAACTGAATTATGAAGTTAGGAAACAAAGAATTAAAAAAACATATTACACACCAACGATGAATAATTTTAAAAGTGAAAACCATCGATAAATAATTTTAAGAATGAAAATAAACGATAAAATATAAAAAATTGAAATCAAACAAATTATTTAAATACAAAAAAACAATACAAGTTACTAGTGCAGAAATATTTGTTTTAATTTAATTTAGAGAAAAATCACATGCGTTGAATGTTATTTTTTGCAACTTTAGAGATTATTCGAACTAATGTTCTCATCTTGCGTGCTTATTTCACAACGTTTTATCATCGAATCTTGGCTTCTTTATTACATCCTCAGGCCGAAAATGATATTCACATACCTAAAAACATAATTCAAGAAAACATTCATACCATAATGTAAACTATTGCTAAAATCTAAGAAAAGATAGTAAGCAAATATTTACAATAATAATCACAGTGTAGTAGCTGTTCTGATGCTACACTTCATTTGTTCTGCCCTCAGTAAGTGGAGAAGAAATCCTTCATGACCGAGACAATTTTTATTTTATTTTTGTTCCTATCCAGAGTGCCCCTTTTGGGAGAGATAAATTTCCCCACACAAAAAACCGACCTTGTGTCTAACTGTGCCCTCGTGGGGAGGCAAGTAAATACATTTAAAAAGTATTTTTGAGAAATATTCTCATGTGAAAATTATTTGTTTATAATTCTAAAAAGAAACAATCAATTTTAATATATACCGCTCAGTCACGGCTAATTTAATTAATAGCCAGGAAGTGATTAATTTTCAAACCGACTTTAGAAAAAAATATAGAACTTTCAAATATTTGGTCATACTCAATGAAAGATTATATTTATTATTTTAAAAAATGGTAATTATTCTCATGTAAAAATTATTTGTTTATTATTTTAAACCTAAAACAAAAGTAAATTAAATTTTCAACCTTCCTGATAGATGTTTTAGCCTTATAAGAAAATAAACAGTTAAAGATATCAACATGATATTTGCTGTATTAGCAATAAATAGTATTGTTTCTTTAATTTATACTAACAATATTATCAAACGTTATGAAAGTACTTGAATACAGTTCTAATTCAATACACGTTTAATTATTAACAAATAACATCACTTACTTTACTATATTTGGTTGGAATAAAATGTTCCCTTCAAATGGCACGTATCCATATTGAGAAAGTTTAGGATTAAAAAATATATGTACTTTGGAGTCTTTTGGATAATTTCCCCGGCAATTTGTAACAACGCATGAATACACCATGTTAGACAGCAAACTGAAAACTAGACGAAACTGCTGGTGATAGCCTTGATCATATGTCTACAAGTGAATCTGATAATTACGTCACGCTGTCATGTGCATCGGCTTTCTTTACTCTCGGATGCCGTGGTTCTGTTCTGTTGGGGCGTAACTTGTGGGCCCTGGCTGTGGTTACAAATTTCGGTTTCTGCCGTAGAGTGTCGTTAAATGACCAATGTGTTGTTATACTTTAATCCTGTGGAAGCACCAGCCACCCTATTCGTTCAACTCATTATTGACTTGTTGCGTTAGTGTAAACATTATATCGCAACATAGTTTTCTTTGTTTTTTATGCAGCATACGAATACATGATGTTCAAGTAAGAATGCATTATCTTTTGTCTACTTAATTTTTCGATGTCTCCTATCTTATAACTGTGCTGATAAATAATAACGATATTATTTCGACGCGGTTGTATCCGACCTTAATACCCATCTGCTACTGATGAGAGATATGACGGCAATCCGACCGTTTAATTGATCCTACTCCGCATTAACTAAAAGGGGACACGGAAGTAGAGATTGTTGGATTAATTATCGCTACAGTTCATAACTGTTTTAACATGTTTCTTGTAAGTATTGGTTGCAAAAAAGTATTTGCAATTATATGAACCTAGTCTTTTGCTACACAAAAAAGATATTTTATTTTCTATAAAATATCGTTAGAAGTAGTTGTTAATGGTGTAAACTGTGCTAGGAGAGGACACAACAATGAGTGAGGAAATAATGTTCTATCATTTTTTTTATTATTCCTTGTTTAGAAAAGTGTTTTTTCTCTGTGCCTTTTTTAAGAATTTAGTATATTTAATTAATTAGGGAGATAATAGATTCAAACAACATGCATCATATATAGGCAGATAGTGTGACCGTTTCTGGATTCATGTGTTGAGCCAGTTTTTTTTTATTCTCATAATGTCCGTTATTAGAATGGAATAAACTTTCCAATTTCATTAATATAGAGATAAAGCATTTGTTATCTAAAATTTATATTTCATTTCTTTAAAACATTCGTGGCAAGAATTATATTTGAGATCTCAATTAAAAATAAAATATTAATAAAGCAGATCTTTGATAACACACTACAAAAATTACATAGGTATAGCTTCTACTCAATTCCACACACCCATACACACTCGAATCGACGTATCTCACGGATATACATTCATACTTAATATTCTCTTAGAACGCACCTGTTTGCCAGTACATTTTCTCCATTAAAAATTCGTAATGTCATTATTATTCCATTTGATGTGAATACTGAAAATAATCCTATAGAATCGTTGGAAAAAATCAAAACGTAATATTATCGAAAAAATATCATTGGATTATCATAAGAATATAAATATTAATCCGATAAGTCTAATTCGCTTAAAACAGCCAAGAAGGAATTATTGGAGTTTCAATTGAGTTATATCGTCTGGAAAGTTTAAAAAACAAAGTACAAAAATGTCAGCGGTTGAAATTGTTTTTTTTTGTGTTTTTTTTACCAAATTTCCACCTCGCAGACACTTCCCTAATGTTTATTTAATATCGTCGACAAAAGACAGCCCAAACCCGGGAATACAAATATAGACTCACTTAGATTACTTTGAATAAAGGTGTTAGACATATCTGTATTATTAAGGTGCGTGTGTGCTTAAAAATATTTCTATTTGATGCGATTACAATGTAGAATGTGACGTTTTTATATAGACGATAGGAGATATTTATGTCAAGACGAAAAGCTACTGAGACCTGGCGAATTAACTTTGATATTATTCTTTGAAATGATTTGTGAAAGGAGATAACGCTTGGTCTTTAGCGTTGCTGCCCTTTTCTTCTACACAAAAATATGTACATGAAATTAACATTTTCAAAACTTTATTAAAACTGAAATGATGTACGCTATTATAAATTGAATAATTAACCGTTATTGAACACTTCTATTTAGAAAAATAAATTACAAAGACAATTGTTTCAGCCAAAAAATAGCAATGTTTTCTGATTTTAATATTTTATATTCAGCAAAGGGAATTCCTGTCACATTAATATCAAGTAAAATGAAATCACGACACAGTGGTGAAGGAAGTTATAAAAAGATGTGTTTTATCGTCTGTGTTAAGTGTGGTCAAATAGAAAGATGCACGCACAGTAATTCACCGAATTGATCTTAACGGCCCTAAATTGTTAAGCACCCATATTTTAAGTTGTTAATATAAAAATATAATTTTTACCATCAGAAACTTTACGTTAGGACGATATTATCAGCATAGTTAAGCCTTAAAAGCGTTTCATTCGATTATAACCGTTTTACAGAATTAACTTTAATTTGGTTCACTTGTGTATGCATTTTGTAAGAAATGGCAATTCGATATACAACTAATTTTTTTTTCAATTGATCATATTAATTTTGTTTGCATATTCAGGTATACCTATTGTTATTTAGACGACATTTGTTTACATCCGATATTGTTAGATGTAATTGTTAAATGCATCTTTTTTCTAAAAGAGTTCTAGGTATACAGGGCCTAGATATTTAACAATATGCAATGGGCTATTTTACAACCGATTCCTATAAGTTAAAGAACAGCTGTTCCAAACATTACTGCTATCCTCTCGACTCTTGTAAAAAGAGTAAATGTTTATCAGTTTATCGTCTAATTCTAATAGTTTATATTTACTTTCTAAATTTATTTTTTATGTCTATTCACAGTAAATATGTAAAAATGTTATTTGTAGCTATTTCCTGAAGTTTTATACATTGATCCTGACATATTTTCAAGTATTTACTTGAAACAGTGGACAGAACTCTACTTGAATGTGATAAAAAAATACTAGGAACCTGATTTGGCTTCATTTCAAGAGTCAGCGGCTAAAATTGACCGCAGAACCACAATTGTTGAAAAACTAGTTTAATCCCTACAATTGCAAAAGGGCAGGTAACGTAGGTCAGTGAACGAAGTTAGTAGTATGTCTTTCCTTTCGGAAGTTTTTAGGGGGCTATCAATATTAGAGCAGTTTTTTTTGTAGAGAGGTAGAGTGTTGGTGAAATGCCGAAATAGCTTGTTGTAAAATAGTGTGCAGTCTCACAAGCTGAGCAATTTTTCTTGAACCTAAATAATTCTTCTTGTCTGAGAGTTTGTACTAATTTGCAATCACATTAAATGCATTATAACTATGAAAGCTGAATAGGATAATATGATGATGTTATATTGCGGCAACAGTTTCACAATTCTGGACCGCATTTCTAAAAATCTACGTTGCTTTAGTTTACCGTACACGGGGAATTTAAGAATAACAGTAAAAAAAAAATTCCTCGATGAGCAGAGAAAGTATCATTTTTAAGATATATATTTTTTTACACAGGCATCACCACTTTACCAATGCCAAGGGACCACTCAAGGATAATGGTTAAAGAGTGTACAGTAGAAATTGGACAATATAGTAATAATTAGTAATGAAAATTCGGTAAATTTGATAACTTGTATGGAACTGCTCACCTAGAACTTATTTACGTTTGACTTGAACGCAACCATATTGTAGTCAGCTGGAAAGCAGGAATACGGAAGACAATTCCACAGACGTGCAGTTCTTAGAAAGAAGCTTTGTTCATGGAATCTACGTTTAGGTTTAGGCACAGATAAAGAGTGGGGGGAATTATTGATAGTGTTTTATCTAGAAGAGTGTTTCTTGTGAAAGTTAGGCGAAGGGGGAGCATAGACTGAAGCTCAGTAGAACACTTTCCATGAAAATAACGATACATCAGAGACAAACTCGCAACATCTTTTCTGTGAGATAGAGGTTGCAGGGAATAGAAAAGGACATCTCCTACGAGGCTACGAAGTCTATTTTGAACTCTATCAAGGCAGGCCAAGTCCTTTCTAGCAGCTTCTGCCCAGATGTGGCAACAGTATTCCATCCTTGGACGTATGTGGCTCTTATATAGATAGAGAATTGCATCAGCAGTGAGATATCTACCGGATCGATAGAAAGATCCCACCATTTTTCCAGCCGCCTTGGCAACAGATTTGATGTACGTGTACCATGTAAGATCAGGAGTAAAGATATTCTTTTCTTTTAATGTTTCCTATTACTTATCTGTTAAGATTCAGATTACTTAAAGATACATTGTTGAATGTTGATAAATGTTGAATATATGACACTATCGTTCCCAGGGAGAGTTACTTGGTTAGGGATCGTCCTGGGAACGCAACCAGTTCCCCGGGTGTTAGACAACGACATCTAACGATAGGCACATGGAAACACCAACGCAACGGGTCAATATCCCCGACTATACCCGGCTGGCATGGGTCATTTCTTGTGTGGTCATTGCGTCGTTACAGGCAGCTTTCCGTCGTCGGCGTTACTAGCTAAAGCTGCAGGCTGAAATCGAGCACTTGTACAAAAATAGCGAACAAATGCATTTTTGTAAAATATATTAATTTTGTTTAACATTTAACAAGTAGGGAGCATATTTAGTCGACCCATTGAGTGCACACCAAGCTTAAAACAATCCAATCATATTTAAATTCTCTCTTTCTTCGTTGAAACGAAGAGAAGGGAAATGAAAGATATATATATATATATATATATATATATATATATAAACAGAGAGGGGGGAGAGAGAGCGAGAGAGAGAGGACGGGATATTTATACATAACATTTAAACATTGTTTTGTTTTTGTATTCATGCGTTCTTTCGGGTTTGACCTTTCAAATTCTAAGGTCTTATATCGTTTTGCCTTGGTTCAATGTTGTAAACAATTTGTCATTCTTGGCTTGAGTCATACCAGAACATTTTAAAAATCACAAGCACCTGCTAAGCACATCTGCACCTCATAAGTGCAGGCAAAGTCAGACACAAAGTTCATTAATGTAGAACCCCCTAGCTCTCAAAAAAGGGGGGATCTTCATTGTGCCACAAATAGTTCATGCCTTGTAATTTTATTTTAGACTACTTACTGAATTAACCTCGCAGAAACTTCCATGATGTTTATTTTATATCGTCAATAAAAAACAATCATAAGCCTGAATAGTGGAATTTCTCGAATTTGGAAATCATTATGAATATACGAGTGAGTGAAAGTTCGTTATCTGTTGAAACGTAAGCAGAAATACGAATTTTAAAATATAAGAAAGATTTGTGACAATTGCATTGATAATACGCTAGAGACACGTCGCTACTGTGAAGTGGCGAATCAGCTAATGAGATATTTATCTTTTTTGTATGGTTCGCGAGAAAAAAAAAAAAACGACAGTTGATTTTGCTGATCAAGACAATGTCCCCCTATAACGGATTCTGTAAGCGTATTATGTGTGTACCTCTATATAACGAGTAAAAAACGACTCCCCAAGGATTGGCAAAACCTAAAATGCTGTTTTTTTATCTATAATATATATGGCCGAATTTTATAGGGGATATTTTCCAAGTAAATGTTATATAGACGTAAAGACATAATTCAAACGCAGATCGCCGAACTCATAGTCCGCGATTTGCACCGTATAAAGCACACACTTCCCGATTATATAGGAATACGTGACAAAAGTGGTGTTTAGTTTCATTAGATATTCGTACTTATGAAGAAATTGGACGAATTAAAAAGCGGACAGAATTTATGGGATGATATTTACGAACAACTGTTTAATTCCAACGAAAAAGAAACATTACTAGTGATTGGATGGCTGGGACCCATTTTCAGTTCTCATTTAATTGGTGTTTATTAATTTATCAAGTGGGTAGGCAGTGCAACAGATACACATATAGCAACTATATAATTTCAATTTCATACAACACTAACATGGGTGGCCGGCGTTGCCAGGGTGTTTGGAGGTGTATGCTGAGCAAAAAAAAGAAAAAAAATGAAAAACGGTCATTTTTTTTTTTTAATTTGACCCCTATTATGATCTCTTAACCTTTATTGTTAGGACTCAAATAAAGTTATTAAGTTAGATTCATGGCGAAGGAACCTATATCTAAAACTTGTTTAGACCCAAAATTGTCGGAGTAGTTTGGTAAAGTTATCAAAGGTCAAATCGTTGAACTTTGGCCCCTTAACAAGCAACTTTCTGGCCGAAACCCGGTCAGATAGCTTTTAACAAATCGCAGTACCTCTATATAAAATTTTGAGTCTATAGACTAAAAATTGACAAAGGTATTGCGTATGGAAATGTACATAGACACACAAATAGACACATAGACACAGAAACACAGGTTAGAATAAGATTAGGGGTTAGAATGAGGTTAATGGTTAGAATAAATTTAAGGGGTTTGAAGAAGATTAGGGTTTAGAATAAGGTTAAGAGGTTAGAATATGGTTAGGGGTTAGAAAAAGGTTAAGGGGTAAAGGTTAAGGGGTTAGAAAAAGGTTAAGAGTTAGAATAAGGTTAAAGGTTAGAATTATGTTAAGGGCTAAGAATTGGGTTAAGGATTAGAATAAGGTAAGGGGATTAGAATAAGGTTAGAGGTTAGAATAAGGTTATGGTTTAGGATTAGAATAAGGTAAAGGTGTTAGAATAAGGCGAGGCGTTAGAATAAGCTTAAAGGGTAGAATAAGGTTCAGGGATTAGAATAAGGTAAGTGAGTTAGAAAAAGGTTAAGGGTTAGAATAAGGTTAGGGGTTAGAATAATGTTAAGGGGTTTGAATAAGGTTAAGGTTAGGCATTCGAATAATGTTAAGGGGTTTGAATAAGGTTAAGGTTAGGCATTAGAATAATGCTAAGGGTTAGAACAAGGTTAAAGGGTTAGAACAGGGTTAAGGGGTCAGCATAATGTTAAGGGGTTTGAATAACGTGAATGGTAAGAATAAGGTTAAGGGGTTTGAATAAATTTAAGCGGGTTGAATAAGGTTAATTGGATAGAAAAAAGGTTAGGGGGCTAGAATACGGTTGTGGGATTAGAATAAGGTTAGGGGTTGGAATAAGGCTAAGGGGTTTGAATAAAGTTAAGGATTAGAATAAGGTTAATTGGTTAGAGTTAGGTTTTGGGAGTTAGAATACATTTAAAGTGTTAGAATCAGTTTAAGGAGTTAGAACAAGGTTAAGGGTTTTGAATACATTTTAAAGAATAAAGTTAGAATTATATTAATTGGTTTGAATCAGGTAAAGGGTTAGAATTAGGCTACGTGGTTGGAATACTGTTAAGGGCTATAATAAGGTTAAAGAGGTTAGACAAAATTTAAGGGGGTTGAATAAGGTTAGAGATTAGAATAAGTTTAAGGGGCGAGAATAAGGTAAACAGATTTGAAAAAATTTAAGGCGTTAGAATACGGTTACGGGGTTTGAATCAGGTAAAGGGGTTAGAATAAGCTTAGCGGGTTAGGATAAGATTAAAGTTGTTAGAATAAGGTTAAGAGTTGGAATAAATTTAAGGAGTTTTAATAATGTTAGAGTATTTGAATAAGGCTAAGGATTAGAATGAGGTTAAGGGGTTGGAATAAGGTTAGGGGGTCATAACAAATTTAAATGGTTAGAATAAGGGGAAGGAGTTAGAATAAGGTTAAGGGGTTTGAATAAATTTAGGGATTAGAATTATGTTAATGGGTTTGAATAAGGTAAGGGGTTAAAATAAGGTTGGGGGTTAGAATAAGTTTAAGGGGTTAGAATAAATTTAAGGGGTTAGAATAATGTTACGGTGTTAAAATCAGGTAAAGTTGTAAGAAAAAGGTTAGTGGTTTGAATAAGGTTAAGGGATTAGAATTAATTTAAGGCGGTTGAATAAAGTTTGTGGTTAGAACAAGGATTAGGGGTCAGCATAATGCTTACGTGTTTTGATAAGGTTAAGGGTTTGAATAAGGTTAGGGGTTAGAATAATGTTAAGAGGTTAGAATAAATTTAAGGGGTTTAAATAAGGTAAGACTTAGAATGAGGATAAGGGGTTCGAATAGGGTTAAGCGGTGAGAATAAATTTAAGAGTTTAAATAAGGTAAGTGGCTTGAATAAGGTCTGGGGTTTGAATGAGGTTAAGAGGTGTGAATAAGGATAGGGGTTAGAATAAGGTTAAGAAGTTAGAATAAATTCAAGGCGTTTGAATAAGGTTAGGGTTAAAACAAGGTAAAAGGGTTAGAATAAGGTAAGCGGGTTAGAATAAGGTTAAGTGGTTAGATTATTGTTAGGGGTTAGAATAAGATTAAGTGCTTGAACAAAGGTAAGGGGTTAGAATAAATTTAATGTTAGGGGTTAGAATCAGGTCAAGGGTTAGAATTACGTTCAGGTGTTAGAAAAAGGTTAGGGGTTTCAATAAGGTTAAGGGGTGAGAACAAATTTGAGAGGTTTAAATAAGGTTAGGGGGTTGAATAAAGTTAAGGGGGTCGAATTAGGTTAGGGGTCAGAATGAGGTAAGGGTACGAATAATATAAAGTGTTAGAATAATATTAAGGGGTTAGAATAAGGTTAAGGGGTTAGAAAATTGTTAATGGAAAAATAAGGGTTAGAACAAGTTAAATGCGTTAGAATAGATTTAAGGAGTTAGAATAAGGTTAAGTGTTAGAATAAGATTAAGGGGTAAGAATATGGTCAGGGCGTTGGAATAAGGTTATAGTTTAGAATAAGGTTAGGGGCATGGAATAAGGTCAAGGGTTGGAACAATGTAAGCGGTTTAGAATAAGATTAAGGGGTTAGAGAAAGGTTAAGGGTTAGAAAAGGATTAAGGGGTAAGAATATGGTTAGGGGTTAGAATAAGGTGGTGGGTTAGAATAAGTTAGGGGTTAGAATAAGGTAAAAATTTTTATTAATGGTAAGTTAGAATAAATTAAGGAGGGTTAATAAGATTAGGGGTATTATAAGGTTTTAGATTAGCATATGTTGACGGGTTTTGAATAACGTTTAGGGGTTAGAATAATTTTTAGGGGTTAACATAAGTTTAAGGATGAGAGTAAGGTAATAGTGTTAGAATAAGGTTATGGGGTTAGAATAATGTTGTGGGTTAGGATAATTTCAAGGGGTTAGTATAAATTTAAGGCTTTGCATAAGGTTAGGAATTAGAAAAAGTTTAAGGGGTTTGAATAAGATCAAGAGGTTAGAATAAGATTAAGGGTCGAGAACAAATTTGAGGGGTGTAAATAAGGTTAGGGGCTTGAATAAGGTTAAGGGGATTGAATGAGGTTAGGGGGCAGAATAATGTTAAGGGGTTAGAATAAGGTTAAGGGGGTGGAACAAGGTTAATGTTAGAATAAGGTTAAGCGCTTAAAATAAGGTAAGGGGTCAGATTAATGTTAACGGTAAGAATAATGCAAATGGTTAGAATAAGATAAGGCGTTTAGAACAATATAAAAGGTGTTAGAATAAGGTGAGGGGGTACGAATAATATAAAGTGTTAGAATTAGTTTAAGGGGTTTGAATAAGGTTAGGAAGTTAGAACATTGTTAATGGTTAAAAAATGATTAGGGTTAGTATAAGGTAAAGGCGTTAGAATACATTTAAGAGGTTATAATAAGGTTTATGGTTAGAATAAGGTTAAGGGGTTAGAATTAGGTTAGTGTTAGAATAAGGTAAATGTTAGAATAAGGTTAAGGGTCTTAATAGGGTGTTGTGGTTAGAATAAGGGTAGGGGTTAGAATATGTTCAGGTTTAGAATAAATTTAAGGGGTTAGAATAATTTTAATGGTTAGAATAAGGTTAATGGGTAAGAATACTGTAAATGGGGTTAGAATGTTAGGGGTTAGAATAAGATTATGAGGTTAGAAGAAATTTAAGGGTTTTAATAAGGTTAGGGGGTTAGAATAAGTTTAGGGTTAGAACAAGTCAATTTGAGAGTTAGAGCTATCACTTTAGTATACGGGTCATGGTTTAGAGTAAGCGTTAATATTAGTGTTATTGTTAACGTTAGCGTTAGGGTTATAGTTTAGCGCAAGTTTAAGGGAAAGAGTAAGGGTGAAAGTTATGGTTATTAATTATTTATTTGTACAAACTCTATTGGACTTAATAAGAATAATTAGTTTGATTAATATTTTTATTCGTCGTGTTATTTGTTTGATTCGGGTGGATTTCCAATAAAAATCATTCATAAAACCAGTTTAGTGGTCTTGATATACTGGGATGCGTAATTGTGTTCCGCTGACCAATACCTGTCTATATGTTGTATTTACTTATTTATTTAGTTAGTTTTTGTAAATGAGGAGCAATTTCGTGTTTCGGGGATCATTTTACTTCAACTGGTGGGTCAATCTTATTGATCCGTGTATACATTATAGAACATTACTTTTAAAGGTAAAATATACCTGAATAGTGCCGAAGAGGTACATGATAATCATTTTTACGTTTGATATCTTTAATCTGAATTTTTTGGATGGCCCTTCCTCATTCATTCGTTGATAAATCTGCAATATACAATAGTTGAATATAAAACTTTAACGGAAAAGAAAACTGGAAATTTTGAATATTTTACAGGATTTAATATACTTGTCATACATATATCTATTCGAGGGTATATTATAATGGTTACGTGTTGGGTAGACAGTTAAAAATAAACATTGGCCATTTTGGACGGTGGTTTAAAATAAGGAGTATACTTAAGATGACAAAAAATCGTAACTACTTTACTTGAAAACGATCGTACTAATTATCTGGGTATCAGCCGCGTAGTAGGTACATGCTATTATAAAAAAACCTAGACACCCCAAAAGCATGTGGACCAGATCTCATCCCGGCTGTGCTATTAAAAAAATGCTCTGCCGAGGTTGCTCCAGTTTTCTCCAAACTTTACAATAAATGCCTTAACGAATCTTGTTTTCCCGACTGCTGGAAAACCGCCTCTGTGGTACCAGTCTTCAAGAATTCTGGTGAAAGAACTGACCCACTAAATTATCCCCCCATAAGCCTCCTCCCGCTTTTCGCCAAAATATTTGAGTCCTTAGTTAATCAAGCCCTAGTCCAGCACCTAACAGCTGCTAAACTCCTGACTGACAAACAATATGGATTCAGGCAAGCCCGTTCAACAGCAGATATCTTAACTGTAGTTTCTGAATGTATATACCGTTCATTGGATAAAACAGGGGAGGGTAGAGCGGTGGCCCTTGATATATCTAAGGCTTTTGACAGGGTATGGCACGATGGTCTTCTAAGGAAAATTAGATCATATGGAATCACTGGAAGAATTCATTAAATCATAATTAAATTCTTCTTAAGTAATAGAAAAATCAAAGTTGTCCTCGGCGGACATACATCCAAACAATATGATATAAATGGGGGAGTACCTCAGGGGTCTATCCTTGGACCTCTATTATTCCTGATATTCATAAACGACCTCCCTGATAATATTGTTTCGGAGATGGGTATATTTGCCGATGACACCACTCTCTATAACAGATATGAGGGGAAAACAAATGAACACATATCCAAGGAAATGGCAGAAACACTAGAGGACGACCTCCAATCCGTAGTGGAATGGGGACAAAAATGGTTGACCACATTCAATGCTGCTAAGACTAAGCTTGTTTCCTTCAATAACTACAAGAAACCTTCTCTGCCACCAATAGCAATGACCAAGAACACATTGCCTGAAAGTACTTCTTTTAAACTCCTCGGCCTAACGTTTACAGGGAATATGAACTGGAATAGATACATTGAGAGCATTGCCAAGGCTGCTGCAAGGAAGGTTGACTCCCTCTACCGTGCTAGAAAACTACTTACGCCTGACAGTATCCTATACCTCTACAAGGCCACCATTCGTTCATGTATGGAGTACTGTTGTCACATCTTGGCTGGTGCATCTGCTGCTTGTCTCTCGCTCCTGGACAGGGTTCAAAAAAAAGTCGCCAACCTGATAGGTCCTGAACTGTCATCTAGGCTTCAACCTCTGTCCTATCGACGAGATGTTGCATCCCTCTGCCTGTTCTACAAATACTTTAATGGTAAATGCTCTGACGAACTGAAAACACTTGTACCTCCCCGACGTAAGTACCCCCGACAAACCCGACAAGCTACTAAGTCTCATCCCTTTACAGTATAGATCCCTAGGTGCAAGAAAGCCTTTTACTCCAATAGTTTCTTCCCCAGAACTGCGGGTCTTTGGAACTCCCTTCCGGGATTCTGCTTTCCCAACTGCAATGATATGCAGAAGTTCAAGTGTAATGTTAACAAACATCTTTCTACTCTTCTCCCTTTATAATGACCCCGCTAATTAATTCCCTAATAGTAGCCCCCTCCTTCAAAGTGGCACTGTGCCTTGTTTGGGGTGAAAATTGAATAAAAAAAAAATTTAAAAAATAGTGTTTGTTGAAAACCGGAAGCTATTGGAAAGAATCTCTGCTCATGGAAGTTCAGTTAATCTTCAGGTTGATGTTAACATTCTATCTTATAGGACAATAGTGTTCTACATCTAGTCTGGTGCACTGAAGTATTTGCTATGGCTATACAATTCGACACTGGAATTTGTTTTCCTGATACAGGCCGGAAGGTTGATAAGAGTACAAGGTTTGACTGTTTACCACGCCCACCCTTTTAGGGTTGCACTCAAGTTTTAACATAAAGGCATGTCAACAAGCTAGAAGTCAGCGAAGCTGCAGGAGTTGCGCGAAAGTGATGCTGTGTTCTGCCATCCGCTTATCGGGACGAAAGACCTTTTTTAGGCTTTATTCCTTTGGCTTTTGCCTTTTCCATGTCATCCACAACGCAGTGTAGGTATTTGCCCATATCTGATGAAAAAAAAAACACAATTATTTACTGGGCGTTGTTATAATAAGACTCTTCGTTTAAAAGACTATTTAGTCTCCGTATAAAGTGTAAGTTTGACGTACCTTAGGAAGGGTCTAAATGTTTTATCGTAATAGAAAATATATGTTGATATATTCTGGGTATTCTCCTAAATGTGATTCGCAAATCTAAGGAAACAAACTAATATTTTTCATCAAGATAATTTCTACCAATATAAAAAACGAGAAATTCACAGCAGAATGAATCATGGCCACTGATTGCACGCGAGGGAACCATTTTTAGTTATCGATTAATTGCGTTTTATTATTGATCATTAAAGAAGGAAACAACGAAAAAAAAAACAAATGAAACGCCCCAATGAATAACCACACATCGGCGGTTTAACTGAAATGAAATATTTTCTTTGGTCAGAACGAATTTATCCGGAATAAATAATTAACCTCTCTGGAGACGAGTGATAGTGTCATCAAGCGATTTCCAAATCTTTTTAATCAAGAGATGATGTTTATTTTATTAGCGAAATCGCCCGCTCGACTGCAACCCAACACAAAATGATACAGACGCGCTAATCTATTTTTTATCACTTTCTTCGTTGACTTTCCTTAAGGTGTCCGCTTGTATCACTCTATTTTGCAGTGTTTCCAAAAGAGGTTATATTTTAGCCCTAGTTTGATTGTGTAAAACCTATCGGCTAACATTGCATGCCCAATTCCAACCAAATTGTTCAGAAATATAAGGAGGTCAAATTAAATTGAGAATAAGAATTAACGATATTTGTAGTTATGTGTTTACCATATTAATGCAGTATTGTGAATTACCATTTTCCTATTGTTTTTTTTTATCTGGGGAGGGTGCTATTTTAATAATGAAAGCCCTAAGCACGAACACCACCTATGACAAATAAAATAGAGAAGCAAAACATATTTTTAAAAAACACCTTGTTTGAATTTACTAAAGATGTTCTCTGGTTAAAAACTGATGTTAGTCTTACGCTTACCAGGAAAATCATGTTTTCAGTCTAGTGGGAATGTTTCTTTATAGAGAGCCAAACATCTACATAAATATACACATCCTCACATGCATTAGTCAAATAAACTTAGAACTGCTGGCATCTTGAAGTATTTAGCCACAAAATAAATGGCAGTTAAATGCTGCAAGCTACAGTTCTCGCAATAACTGTTTATTCTGCGTATCAGAGACCCGTTACATCATCCATGGAGCCCCACATCTTATACGACGATGAGCTAAATTTGGAAATTTTGTTTTTTCTGATTCTGTTTTATTTTGTTTGTTTTTCCAGATTCTTGGTTTTTGTTTTTTTGTGCTTTCAGATTCTGTTTGCAATCTTTCTGCGGGCAAATTTTAAATGGGATATTAACATTTGACAACGTATGGTGTTCTCTTTCAGAGTATATTACGCATTTCCAAAGTTATTGTTATACCGGCCTTCTATGCATAAGGAATTTACACCGGTTCTCACTATATATATATATATATATATATATATATATATATACATATATATATATATATATATATATATATATATATATATATATATATATATATATATATATAGCGCCACTAATGTGTACACCGATGAGAAGTATCAACAGTACTCCATTGGCTGACTGAGCGCTAGTCAGTTATACCCGTATTCATACATTTTTACCTATGATGCCAGTGCACCTCGTTTGCTAAACAAACTCCGGCTTAATTTCCTTCTTTTGCTGTTGTGTTACGACACAGCAGTTATGCTATTTGAATATTGGAAACTACGAAACTCATTATTTGTTACAATTAAATTATTGCATAGTGGTTACCCTTATCAAAGCGAGCCAAATACAGTTGTTATAAAAACACAATGTCAGAGAATAATGAAATCAAATAAGAAAACATTGCATCACAGAAGCAGAAAAACAAAATACATAAATAGAGTATCACAGAACAAGTTAAAAACCCAAAAGCAAAATCAGAAAATCAAACAAACAAAAAAAACAGAGTAATACAGAATAAAAAAAACTAACAAAATTAGAATATATCAGAAGAACAAACCAAAATAAAACAAGACTCAGAAAACCAAAATAAAAAAGAGTATCAGAGAATTAGGAAAACCAACGAACAAAGCAATAATCAGAAAATAAATAAAACAACAGAGTAGTACAGAATCAGAAAAAAAAACAGTCTTTCAAAGAATCCGAAAAAAGAAAAAAAAGTATCACATAGTAATAAAAACAACTAAAAACGGTGTATCAAATAATCAGAAAAACAGAGTATCACAGAATCACATAGGACAAACCATAAAACAAGAATCAGAAAATCAAATAAAATAAGTACAGATTATTAACGAAAACAGAAAAAACAAACTAAAAACAAAGTATCACAGAACTAGAAAAAAAAACGAAAGAAAACAATAATCTGAAAATCAGACAAACGCAGAGTAATACAGAATAAGAAAAACAAAACAAATAAAAATATCAGAAAATAAGAAAAAAAGAGGAACAGAGTATCACCGAATCAGAAAAACAAACAAAAAATAGATTATCACAGATTTATAAAAACAAGCAAAAAACAGAATCTAAAAATCAAAAAAACAGATCAGGAAAACAAAATAAAAAGAAAATCACAGAATCAGAAAAAAAACAAGAAAAACAGAATCATAAAAAAACAATATATATATATATATATATATATATATATATAGCCTTTGAGACTTTACACAACCGGTCGCCACAGTCGATTGAAAACTTCTTGAGGCGACTAAAAATCGTAAATCACTCGCCCGCCAGTCGAAAAATTTCTTTAAATAAAGAAACGGGAAAAACTCAATTATTCTACGACCCTCAAATATGCGGTGACTTAGAATGACCTATGCCTCATCATTTGTGAATTCTTTCATCTCTGGCTGTGAGACTGTTGGAATATCGTATTGAAAACAGATTGGTCACGCTTAGGTCAATAAGAGGCCAAATTTAAATATTCGGCGTGTAGTCAAAATATCGCCTTCATTTAGCTCTTTGATTTTGATATTCGTTTGGAAAAATATTCTTCGACACTATAACTACATACACTTCATGCTTACAAAAGTAAAGACGAACATTTGAAAGAGGAAAACGCATCATTCTGTTAAGCATCGGAAGAAATGATTATTATTTCTATGGAACAATGATATGAATGATGCTATATGCAGAAATTTGTGTTGTATTTTAACGTTTTGTTGAATATTTACTGAAATGTTTTTTAGTAATAAAATAGTTGATTTACAAGTGTTAAACAAATATTTTCTTGTTAGACTATACACACGGTAATTTCTTGAATTGTTGTACAATTATTTACTATTATTGACTGAAACAAAGACATAAAGTTGGACGAGCAAAAATATTTTGGGGCTAGTAAATTGTCCCTCACACTCGACCATATATATATAATAAATCTGTTTTTATTCACTAAAAACGAGAAACGTAAATTTGACTTTATTCACTCCCTTAACGTCGACCTTTTTCCTTCTTTGACGCTTATGATAATTTAATGTAATCATACTGATCCCTTCGAATTACGTCCGTATGTCATTTTCTTACATTGTCTTTCCTATTACCGCATTCTATTTGGAGTCTAAAATGTCACTTAATATCACCCTTACCATTAAAATTTAATTTATTCCATTTTTAAACAGGATTCCTCCGGTGACAAATAAACATTTTTTCGTCGGCTGACAAGTGATTTTGGTAGCTTGCAAACCAATTTGTAGACTATGTAATATTTTTCTGTAGTAAGAAAAACATTGTATATATATATATATATATATATATATATATATATATATATATGCATTTATATATCTATGTCTACGTCATTTAATCACATAAATAAATGTACGAAGATATAATTTTATGTGTAAACGTTCAGTATTTACTTTTACAGTGCTCAATATATAGGTAGATCAATGTAGTAAGTTATGAAAATATATACGGTAATGCGCTACACAGAATATTCAGAGTTTCATTCTCGTGAGAAATCGTCATCCTTTGCGGTACGTGTTCGAGCCTGCCTTCTTACTACCCCCCTTTTTTTTCTCAATATACACATCCAAACACCCGGGCAACGCCGGGCTAAAATGCTAGTGTATATATATATATATATATATATATATATATATATATATATATAGAGAGAGAGAGAGAGAGAGAGAGAGAGCTGGAGAGAGAGAGAGAAAATAAAAAAGGAACAAACCGTATTATGTGTTCACCAACGTTTCGTCTTTATTTCGAGACTTCCTCTGGTCTCGAAATAAAGACGAAACGTTGGTGAATACATAATACGGTTTGTTCCTTTTTTATTTTCTTTATTTTGTCGGAATACTATTTCCATTATTTTCATCATATATATATATATATATATATATATATATATATATATATATATATATATACGCCCACACATTCTTACACACATGTGCACAGATGATAGATATGCATATATATATATATATATATATATATGTTTAAATATTTATTTTATTTTTTGTCTATGATGACATCCAAAACAAAGATTATGACAAGCTTCTAAACGTGTATCATTTTCCACATTTATGTACCTATATATTTATTTGATGCATACCGAATCATTAAAAATTGCTGTTTTTACTCTGATGTATAAATTTGGAATAGTAAAGGTACAAATTTATATGTATATATAGAAATAGTTGATGAATAATTTTGTAAGAACATTGCATAGTATATCATTATTATATTTTGTAGTGTGGGTAGTATTTGAAAAGCTGCACTTATAGCGTAGTCTAAGGGTGGTTAATTGTGCATATGCACGTATATACACACACATATTCATACATGTAGATATAAATACACAGGGGCACCCATGTATACGTATGTACCCGACAGACAACAAAATCAATAGCAACCTTGATAGGTTAAAGGGAAGTGGTTATATAATAAAGGGAGGTTGAGCTCTAGGCTTTTGTTCATGGAAGGTTTATGTTTTGATATGAGGAATGCTTACACATAAACGCGCATTTGAACACACGGACCCCCTCTTTCTCCAAGCACATCATCTCATGCAACAATACCCATAGGGACATCTATATAAGCTTCCTTGCTAGTAAAATTGGTAATCTAAAGATTTCGTAGTGAGAAATCCTACATGACTGAAGCAATCTTATCGTTGCTCCTATCTAGAGTGCCCTCCTTTAGAGTGCCTGATTTCCCTCAAATTAAAAAACCGACCTTATGTTAAATTCCCATTTGTTCTCTAAATAATCCTTGGTTTGCTAAAATTAAATATAACAAAGGGGAAGGAATTTCGACCCAAATAATAAATCAATGAGTCAATAAAAAGAGTTATAAATGGATAAATAAGTATATAAATGCAAATGTCTATATACATAGCGGTGATATTCATTAAAACCCCTCCCTTCTCCCATGATATATCACGTAAAATAAACATTGAGTAGCATATTACAATCACTTATAAATTTTTCCCTTTCCTATTTTTTTAAAAATAGTATATTAATAAACAAATATATAATAAAAAAAAATATAAAGTTAGCATATTTTATTGGCACACACGGTATGACACAAAAACATTACTAGGTTTAACATTAACTCTTCGCCATTTTGGATTCCCATAACTACTACTTCCGGTAAGAATTTAAATTATATCTTATTCGTTAAAAAAATGTGAAAAAAAAAATTCAACCAATAATTCCAAATAAAAATAAAATAAAAACAAATTGAAATGAACAGAGGAATAGATACATTTAATAGATTAAAACGTCTGTAGTAATATAGAATATAGAAACGCATGCATAAACCCTTTTCTGCTTTACACTTGAATTGTTCTCACATCTATTTCCGCCTTAAGATAGTTTAATGATTCTTTTTTTCTTAGGGACATATTTCGTCCTTTTTCTAATGAAAAATAGATTATATCCTGAAATATAAAGACTTCAACAAGCCATGTTACGTCAAACAGTACGTTCATATTTATTGATTTGTATTGTAATTATCTTGAAAAATAAATGGATATAAAAAAGATAAAAGAACAAATCAAGCAAAACCTTTTTCGTTTGTCATTTTTTGTTCATACATCACGTTATTACAACAGCCGGCTTCCTACATTATTACATCATTTATATATCCTTCTGTTTCTTACCAACAATGTTTCAAGCAAACTACGTTTCTCTATTACACACACACACACTTATATACATATATATATATACATATATGTATATATATATGTATATATATATATATATATATATATATATATATATATGTGTGTGTGGGGGGGTGCACAAGACACGTAACATGGCTTGGTATAAATTTCCGTCTTTATTCAGTGGTTCTTCCCAAAATAGGCTACTAAACTCCAATCAAACTTTACCTTTTGTTTTACTCTTAAGTTTAACTTAAACTTAATTAGCATAATACGTTTCATGACTACCAGTGCTGACGTAAAATTTTTAACAAACTAATTTGTCTTTATTATTCTGCAAAAAGGAAAAAAATAACGGAGCTTTCGAATAGCACGTGACATGCCTTAATTGTGCAAGCTGGGCACGGGCCTCCATTTACGGCTGGCATGTCTGATTTTCACGCCGATTTGAAACTGATAATCGGATGCTGATGATGTCATCCGAAAGTCAAGTCGGCTAAAATGAATACAAATTCGTTTGCCAACACCTTCCTCTCCTCACATAACCACCGTTCTTGTCTGATGAGAAACTCACCAGGCATCGGGAGTGGAAGTAATCGAGAAAACGATTTAATTGGCAGAAATAGCTTTCGCTTTTTTCCAATGACTCTTACAACCGAGAGACACGGAACAGACAGACTAAACTGGTATGGAAACCAAATTAATCGTTTTAATAATAATTGTTGTATTTCTTTATTGGGTTTAGATTATTAAATCAGAACAACAAACTTGAAATGTGTGAATTTCCAAATCGTTGAAGAAAATAAAAAAAATTGTCTTAAGTGATTTTTTCATCAATCTTTATAATTTACTCTAAATAAGTTTAATTGATTTTGAAGCATATATATATTACTTCTGCTTTCGTGATTCATTTTCTTTTCATCTTTGAAGAGGTTTTTGCGAAGCAAGGGACGACAATCATGAAATTTACACAATTTTTTGTGAATGTTTGCAGACAAAATATATTTATTTACAGTTGCATAACTTTGATAAAACAAAGCATTAATTACGGGAACATTTATGTAAATAAATATTTTTAAAACTAACTCTTTTGTTTTGTCTTGTAAAACAAACTTTTCTTTTGTAATAATTTAAATGTTTACAATAAATTCAACACGGAATAATTCATTTCGAAAGAATTAGGTTAATTTGCACAGTGTTCGACTGAGCTTCAATCTATGGTCCCCCCTCGACAAACTTTCATAAGAAACACTCGTCTAGCTGAAAACACTATCAATAATTCTCCCCCACTGTTTATATGTGCCTAAACCTAAACGTAAATTCCATGAACAAAGCTTCTTTCTTAGAACTGCATACCTGTGGAATTGTCTTCCGTTTTCCTGCTTTCCGGCTGAATACATTATGGTTGTCTTCAAGTCTAACGTAAATAAGTTCTTGATGAGCCGTTACATATGAGTTAACAAATTTACCGAATTTTAATTACTAATGACTACTATATTGTCCAATTTCTACTGCACACTCTTTAACCTTATGCTTGAGAGGTCTCTTGGCATTGATAATGGGGTGATGCCTGTGTAAAAAAAGGCAAGCAATGAAACCCTCTATCTGGCAAAAACAAACGGTTTTATCAATATTTAATATATCATGTCATCCATTAAGAAGGAATAAAAATAGAAATCATTACGTTTATGACGTCACTCGAACATTAAATGATAAACAAAATGAGTATTTAACTTTATTTCCATTTTTATTTCAGAAAAATATAGTTAATATATTTTGCGAGCTTAATTCAATCTGATATGTTTTTTATCACGTATATGGCCCACAGAATTGTAAGTATGAACGAATGAATAAGGGGGCAGGGAGACGCTGACATGCAACATGCTCTGAAACTTTGTTACGTAGTAAGACTTGTCGTCGATTGCACATTATTCAATGAAATGACGGGATTTCCACAAGATCGTTATCATTTATTATATTTGTCTAACAATCACACTAGATTCAATACAGATTTCAGAAATCACTGGAACTTTGTTTCGTGATATACTTTTTTAAAGAACACTGTTTTCTATATTTATTTCCGAAATAACGTGCATGTCACTGGACTTTTGGTACCTAGAATGCTTTTTTAAACAACACCGTTCGCAATACTAATTTCGGAAACAATGAGGTCGTCACTAGAATTTTGTTACGTTAAATACTTTTTAAACTATAACGTTTTCAATACGTATCTCAGTAAACACCTTTGAAACGTCCAGTGCTTCGACGGCTTGTGTCATTTTTCTATTTAAGCTTCATTTTTATAACAAAGCTGTCTGATTACATGGGGCAGTCCGTATAAATAGCCCCGTTCCAACGTGTGCTTATTCTTTCTCAGAAAAGAAACACTGCGCTAGGCAAAGACAGGTTCTTTTATTGAAAAATAATAATAATTCAATTGTCAGAATTAGCGTACAGTTTTTCAATCACTTTTACAAAGAAAACGGAGAAGATAAAGTAAAATTGTCATGGAGGCCATTAATCAAATTAATGTCAATCGTTTTAATAATCATGATTGTTTTGCATTATCGATTTTTTATTATTCAATCAAGATGATTACGTTTAAACGTATTAATTGGAAATCGTTTATAAAACAAGTTAATACATTATTAATATACGCTTTTGATATCGCTGGTTTCTTTAAATATCTTTATCTTGATCAATTTATGTTTGCCTTTTTTATTCTATGATCTAGCATCATGCTTAATATTTGTTTTGTAATAGGCGTAAACAGTTTAGAAGCAAAATATAATGTCCAACCGCGTCTCATGATTTAAATTCTTCAAACAGATCTAATAATGTCAGTCGTTGTAGAAGTATTTCATACAAGTGAGTCACATATTATCAAAGCCGGGAAATCACTCGAGTATAATTGTTAATGAGGGTAAGGTGGTAAGTGAAGAGTGTAAATAAGGCAGAACTCACGTGGGACGGGATAGAAATAACTTTTTCACGTTTGACTTAAATACGACCATGTCGTAATCAGTTATGAAGCAGAACAGTGGAATCGAATTCCAGCGGCAGATAGTTGTATGAAAAAAAATACCTTGTTCATGGATTTATTTTTGTTAAGATTAAGACCCTGATAGAGGCTATGACAGTAGTTGTAGCTTGTCTGATGTGTTTTGTAGTTATTTTGTAGAGGAATATTGATTGAATCTCAGACAAGCATCTTCAGAGAGAATAACAATAGAGCAAGGCCATATATTATTATATATAATATGTGTATATAGTCTTGTATCTTTTTTAATTTGGCAAAGATTTTTGGACCGTTTAAAAATGCCCACTATTTTGGGTAGGGTACTGTTTTCTAGATTTTTTGCGGCATTTGCTTTTCATCCCATAGTTGATCGCTATAAAATAGCAAACGTAATTTCTACACGAGATATCGAACAATAACATATATTATTTTATTTATCATCAAAAAAGTGAATTTTTTACTGTGATTTTTTTTTAATTCTAAAAATTATGAGGAATGATATTGTTTCCATTTTTTTATTCTGTAAACAAAAAAGTAAAACTGAAAATAAAAATATTCTGTGTGGAATCTACATTTTACTGTTTATTGTACAACTTAAAAATAAACACTTAACTGAAACAGCTGTAAAAATATATATACATATAAAATATAACATTAACATTGCTTAAAACCGGTGGAATTTATTTCAAGTATAATTTAATAATTTCTTAGGACTGGTAGGATACTCTCTCTCTCTCTCTCTCTCTCTCTCCTTCTCGACGCTGAAACTAACGAACTAACTAACGAACTAACTAACGAACGAACAGTATGTTCAATCGACGCAACCGCCTAAGAAAGATTAATTGTCAACTTATTTCGAAAGTTTTATTACGAATACTTTTTTATTTAGAAAAAGTAAACGTTCCGTTAAGGTAATGTAAATATTCATCGTTAACCTATCGGAAATGGTACGATAGGAAAATATATTTGTTCAAACAATTTGCTACGACATTGTGGGTGTAACTAAAATTGAGCGTGTAAGTGCGAAAAGTTATGATTATGAGGGTTCTGGCATATTTTTATTTGGTTTCATAATCAGGAAAATGTTGATCCGCGTAGAAGTAGAGACCATGTTGGTGAAAATGTGAAGAGGTCGTTTTTCGTATGGATTTGTCAACTGGAATACCAGATCTCTATTTTTTCAGCTAATGAAAATACCCGGAATGTAAGTGGGGAGAAATAATCATTTTCGAATAGGGTGATTGTATGTCAATCAGTACATGATGCAGTTAAGTAGCGTGCCATGGCAATATATTTATATAGTGTATATTATCATATTGGCCATTGTATGATACTTCTGAAAAGGAGATATTTATTTTTTATGTTCACAGCATTCTTCACATCACACATACATTGACTGAGTTATGCTTATTAGCATATCACATTAAATTAAATCATTTTAGATAATTAGCTCGATTATATTACTTATTCAACATAATAGCCTCGTTAAACATATAATTTAAAATGTAATTATTTAGTTTATTGTCATTTCAATTTATTTAAATTTACTTATTATTATCGTAAATCTGACACCTTTTAATTTTCAAATGAGAAAACCAAGGGGAATAACTGTGATAGTTTAATTCTTTGAGCACGTTATTGAATATTTTCTATAATAGATTTGTTTTCATTTCGAAATATTCTTCTTAGCTGAATTATTATTCTTATTTTTAATTCGGAGGTAATTCTTTTTCGCTTATTCTTAATTTTTACGTAACCTTTTGGTGCTCATGCAGAAAGTGAACTCAGAGTCCACCCGGCTTTCTCCGGAATATGACGCCAACAGCAGGAGTAAACCGAGCGCACTGAGGAAATTAAGCCGAGCGTCGCCGATGAAAGCATAACAACAAAAAAAAACTACCTTAAATTTTATTAACTGTAAAGAAAAATTTATAATAATATTTTTTTTTGTTCCAAATGCAGAAAGCATTAACATTTTTTTTATTTGAATAATTTAAACGCAAAAAAAAAAACAGTTGGGACACTGAAAACGTACAGAGTAACACAATACGTTGTCAACGGGTTGAAGTTGATTTATTTGTAAGAAAATTGTGACAGTATAGTTGTAATACAGAATAGTTGCAAAACATCCCCGCCCTAACCCTATTAAATAATAATTTATAAATAATAGCATTAATATTTTAGTGCGCAGGTCATATTCTGCAGAAGGAGCGATTTATGTTTATTTGTTTACGCTGTTATGGGTTTATGTTTATGTATGCATACGCAACCGGAAGTCGTAAACCGGATGTTCATAAGATCATTTGAGTTTTATAATTATATACATTTTGTATAATTTTTTTTTTACCGTATATGATATCACATACATCGCTGTGGTATAATTATTACCATGAATCGGTATTTTTTTTTAGTTTACCGACCCCTCTGCATTCACCTTTGAATTGTCGACTTTTCTAGGTTTTGGGAGACGCTGGGAACGAATATTGCATTTATTTCGTGCGCAAGCCAATAGTTATTCATATCTAAATACATTCAGTATCCAACGTAATCACTACAGTTTGGCAAGCAAGATGGCCGTCAGTGCATTTACTAAAAAACACCAAAAACAGCTAAACGAGTCAAAACAATGACCCCATGCCTCCTTTCACTTTCTCATGATTGGAAAAATAATTATTTTTAAGATAAAAAAAACATTTATTTTCGTTTTTTGACAAAAAACGATTTTTTTCTTGTGACGCCAAATCTGATAAACAAACCTGTCGCAAATTTACCGTTTGCATGGTATGAACTCCTGGACCCTGGCACTTTTTGAAGAAAGCTTAGTTTCAATAAAGTGGGGGATCATTTTTCTATGATAATTTTACCTAACATGAGTATCCACACGTTGACCCCCCCCAAAAAAAAAACATTTCGTTTATATTGGGGCGGGGGGATTTCGACGGCGGCCGGGGGGATGTTGGGGCCTTGTTGTAATTGTACTATTTAGAAATGTTTCCTGTGAAGGTGTGTTTTGCAATGAGCATAAATAAAATCAAGGTCAGACGTTTTAAACCATTGAGGTAGACCTGTCATCAGACTGCTTCAGTCTCGGTATGCACTACGTCTCCATCAGGACAGGAAGTTCAGAAAAACTCTACATTCTGGCTCCAAATAAAAGAAGCAGAAATGTAGTTTACCACGAGGCTCTCCAATGAAAAGTTCTACAAAAGGATATGATGAAAAAGTGATCTGATCTGATTGTGGTATGTTTTCGGTATTCAATAAGATTTAAGCCTCGAGTTGAAATTTACTTCCCTCTTATAACATCCACTTACTGGAAAGGTTCTCAAAAATCGCGCACCTAAGTGTGCGGAAAAGTCCCGTGCGATGCGCGGGTACGTTTGCTTGTGTGTGTGTGTGTGTCTCTCTCTCTCTCTCTCTCTCTCTCTCTCTCTATATATATATATATATTTATTTATTTATTTATTATTTTTAAAACAGTAATCTACGTACACGCGTGTTTCAAGGTCATTACATCTCATCAGCGTAGTTTAACTGTTTCTAGGGATCGAACCTCAGACCATGTTTACCACAGTCCGGTGCCTTAACCGTTAGGCCATAATCCCTAGATTAATTATACTGTTTATTTTTATCGCTTATAAATTTAGATTTTGTTATTGTTGTTATTTTTCAAGCGATACATACGGTTAATATTGGCTCCGCCTCGGAGCTCATTTTTTTATTTACTTAGAAAGTCGCCCTTTTTAATTTGGACGTATATAACATTTTTATTTATTTATTATTTTTAAAACAGTAATCTACGTACACGCGTGTTTCAAGGTCATTACCTCTCATCAGCGTAGTTTATATATATATTAGAAATGGTAATTAATAAAAACCTGAAGAAAGTGCCCAATACTGTTGTAGAGCAAATATGCGTTTTATTTTTTATTACCGTATTTTTCTGTTAAGTTACATTTTTGTTTCGGCTAAACGGCCGTTTTTTGGTCGTCATGAAGCTTCCTCAGACTTTTACAGAAAGTTCGGAATTTAACAGAAAAATACGGTAATAAAAAATAAAACGTATATATATATATATATATATATATATATATATATATATATATATATATATATATATATATATATATAAATTAAAGTTCACAAGTTTGGCTATAGTGTTCAATATGAAAAGCTAGACATTTTTATACAATGTAGATAAATCAAATTACCATAAGAAATAGAAATTTAATTTATGTACATTGAATAAAATAAACATATATAAATATATATACATATAGAGTAAGTAAATATATATGGTAATTTAGTTACAGAGTATTTTTGTGGTTCATATATTTAATGAGTAGTAATACGCTACATCAATACATGATTGATACGTTTTTATGAAAGTGTGTATACTTACATGAATATATATATATATATATATACACATATACGTTTCTTGACTATATATACTATATATATATATATATATATATATTTATACACACACATATATATATATATATATATATATATATATATATACATCTACGCACCCACAAACGTGTATACATACATATATATATATATATATATATATATATATATATATATATATATATATATATATATATATATATGCAATATTTATGCATATTGTTCTGTCCGTGAAGAGAAACAACGTTATTACCGCTATGCTGGGTTAAAAATACAATCCAAAGTATAATAAATGCTATCGAATTGTGAAACAAGTGTCCTCGTGTATCTCTTGGCCACCTGGTACAAACGTAACGATGCCACCGTTCTTCGTAACGCACAGCGTGATTATACACTCAGAGATGTAGAAGAGTCGTCTCAAATCCTGAAGGAGAGACGCAAATGATGGTCAGTATTGTGAAAGTATCGGTTTATATCTTCAGGAAAAGAAGAAGAAAAAAACTCATAAAAGATTCAAATGCTATCGAGTTAGAAACAGATATGCAAAAAAAATAAAATAAATAAAAAATACCGAGTTAGAAAAGAAAAAAAAATATACGATATTAAATGTCTTTGTAGAATCGATTCATTTACGACACGACTTTTATGGTATCAGAGGGAGATCATCCCCAACCAGGAATTGTCAAGTTGCCATTAATAACATTTATCATTCTACTTATATCAGCAACTGATGTATATACTAGCAGAATGACTCGACGTTGTCTGCGATTGAAGGAGGATAAACAGGCGTTTTACTCTCCCAATTTATTGTTATCGAAATCTGCAAAATCACCTACTACTTTAATGAAATCGATTTTAGCAGCCGTTTATCATTGATTTCTCGCTAGCAGCGACTATTAAACTTTACTGGAATTTGGACGGCAATAAGCCTTCCCATGATCCCAGTTCTCTTTTCACTATTCCAACGGAGGTCTGGCTAGTGATTTTTTCCCTTGGTCTTTTATTATTATTATTATTATTATTATTATTATTATTATTATTATTATTATTATTATTATTATTATTATTTTTGTTGGTGATGTTGTGGTTGTTATTGTTGTTGTTGTTATTATTATTATTATTATTATTATTATTATTATTATTATTATTATTATTATTTCTGATATGTCCTGAAAATACATATATTGGTTTGAAGTCACTGAATGGTCTTAGTCACGTAATGAGTAATACAATATCGCATCTATATCACTTTTTATGGTGAGTTCATTTGCTCTGACGCAATTTGTATGTCAATTGTGACAACTAACCTGAATATGTTCACGTAATTTGAATTGGAATGACGTAAGAGTTTTGAAGTTATTTTGTAGAGTTGCGTGTTTATTATTATTATTATTATTATTATTATTATTATTATTATTATTATTATTATTATTATTATTTTATTTTATTTTATTTTTTTTCGATATACCTCGGAAAGAAATACATTCGTTTGAAGCACCTGAGTTGTTTTAACCATGGTAATTAAATAAGTTGCCTTAATGAACGGAGACATGGCTGGTAATATGCTTAAGGTGTAGGCTCTCGACATACGTTTTGCGGTTTCTCCATAGCTGCGATCCCTGTCCGCATTTATTGCTAACATCAGTCTATTCCTGTTAGATGTATTCATATTCATTACGTCAGGTTTGGTGACAAATATTAACGTCTCGAATAATCGATCCGGTATTTTGCATATTGAATTCGAAATAGATGCATTAACATATATAATACTGATGCGTATTATACGACCGCGAAACACCAGGTGGCTTGCTAGTAAACAAATGAAGTCATCTTATCGGGATTAGGGTTAAAAATTGCTATTACCCTCCTTTTTGAATATTTGGTTTACAGAGTCGACATTTTATATACAGGATATTTCGATCTGGAGCTCGTTTTCTGTTTTTTTTTTTTGTTTCGTTTTTGTTCTTTGTTTCGTTTTTTTTTCTCGTTTTTTTTTTCGTTTTTGTTCTTTGTTTCGTTTTTTTTTTTTTGTTTTTGTCGGCGAAATTCTGCTAAAGAGTCAAAATTGATAAGAAAACGTCTGAGCTTGGCAGGATACGTCAAATAAAACATTACTTTAGTCAATGTGAAAAAATTAAACATTAATGGCTCAACGTTGATCATTTTTATCATTTCCTATCCATCTGCCGGTAGCTCAAACAGTGACAACGTGGAAGAGATAAGTTCGTGGCACTAAATGTCCCGATTTCGATTTAACAGGATGGTACCAAGACATATTGTTGTAATAAATTTAGAGATAGTTTATATATATTGGTTAATAATTAATAAAAGTTAAGAAATCTGCACGAAGTAAAACAAACTATTTATATGTTTAAAACGACCGGTCAATATATATATATATGTATATATATATATATATATACATATATATATATATATATATATATATATATATATATATATATATATATATATATATATATATATATATATATATATATATATATATATATATATATATAAGAATTACTTCGGTTGTGTGAATGAGTTCCTTTCCTATAGGTTCCTAAAGGGCTGATTTTATTTTTTGCAAATTTCATAAAAAGGTAATTTATATGTCTGGCAGTGTTCTTAGATATGTTTTATGTATTTACAGAAATCCGCCCGATAAGTGTAGAAAATCGTAAAGATCTGATACTTAAAATACTTTCTTATAGATCAAAAAATATTTTTACAGGAAAATATCAGTCAAAGTCAAGTGAAATAATAAAATTGCAATAAATTATTTTTTCTTAGATAAAAAAACAGACTGGAACAATAGCTAAATAGATATGCTTATGTATTTACAGAAATAGATATGTTTATGCATTTACAGAAATATATGTTTATGTATTTACAGAAATATATATGTTTTATGTATTTACAGAAATACATATGTTTTACGTATTTACAGAAATAGATATGTTTTATGTATTTACAGAAATAGATATGTTTTATGTATTTACAGAAATACATATGTTTTACGTATTCCCAGAAATAGATATGTTATATGTATTTACAGAAATAGATATGTTTTATGTATTTAGAGAAATAGATATGTTTTATGTATTTAGAGAAATAGATATGTTTAATGTATTTACAGAAATCCGCCCTATAAGTATAGAAAATGGTAAGGATTTGATATTAAAAATAGTCTTTCTTTTCTTATAGAACAAAAATTATTTTTACCGGAAAATATCAGCCAAAGTCAAGTGAAATAATAAAATTGCAATAAATTATTTTTTCTTAGATAAAAAAAAAACCCAGACTGGAACCATGGCTAAATGGTAGAGCATTTTACTACAGATCGAATGATCCGTGTAAAAACAACGATTCGTTTTTTTTTTCAATTTTTCTTGTTAATGAATTCAATTAACGTTAAAACAAGATGTACCAGTTTACATTGTCGCAAATCATTTCTTTGTTTGCATATTTTAAAAACTAAACTTTAATCAGAATTAAATTTTCATGGAATTCATTGTTAAGCCTAAATATCAGCTGACGTGGCATTGTAAACAAAAACATAATTTTATGAACTACATTATTATTATTATTGTTTATTTTATTTTATTCTATGTATTTATTTTTGGGCAAATTATTTCACCGGGCAAATTAGCAAAATATAATAATCAATAAAGAATTCATTCCATAATAATACATACGCAATCTGCATAGATTAAAACCGTACGTTTAAGCATATTGTAAGCCCAAGCAACGGCAGGTGTTAAGCTAGTATATATATATATATATATATATATATATATATATATATATATATATATATATATAGTAATGTTATTGATAATTATCGAGCTTATTATATATCTAAATTACAACGAGCACTTTTTCTTTCCTGTATTTTAATTAAACTAGTAATTTCACTATTACATTAAAATACACTCAGCTCTTTAGACTATTGTTCTAATCTCCTTTAAATTATATATATATATATATATTTATATATATATATATATATATATATATATATACATATATATATATATATATATATATTGCGTTTGAATAAAGTCGGGAAGATTCTAGGGGCCCCTTTCATCAACCAGCTCATCAGGAGTCAATTTTTGTATTTTCTACCAAGTATAAACCAAATGTCACGCAAGAGCGAAGACTTAGTTATGAATTATTATAATATTATTATTATAGTTATATAAACTTATAACGATTGGATTAAATGAGGAAAACAAATTATATATATATATATATATATATATATAATTAAATGAAGAGCGAATGGGATTACGAGTAAAAAAAACAATTTCGAATAAATTATACGTTGTAGAATATATACAGTTGTATAAAATATATGTTAAAAATTGGATATGTGGGAAAGTAAAATTTCCTTCAGCTGTGAATGATGATGTACCCTACATCACAAATAGTAATGTGATTTATCAATTCAGCTGTCAGTGTGCTACTGTCTATGTAGGTCGAACCAGTTTAAATTTGCAGACAAGAATAAACCAGCATGTTCCAGCAATAATCAGACTAGGTAGGCCTCATCACCCATCGTTCATCTTGGAATCTGCTATTGGTCAGCGCCTCGCTGAAAATCCAGCGTGTTCCAATGCATATGAAATGGACTGGTTTAGGATTTTACACCGGGCTGACTCTTCGAATCACCTGAGGATTCTGGAGTCAGCCTCTATCCTTTCACGCAGACCCTCTCTCTGTCGACAGAAGGGATTCGTAAAATCTTTTGACTTATTTGGGGCTATATTTAAAATGTTAACTTCCCCACACATATCATTTTGCACATATAGTTTATACAATTGTATATATTCTACAATGTATAATTTACTCGTATTTTTTTACTCGTAATCCCATTCGCCCTTCATTTAATTTTATGTGCATAAATATATTTTTTCTCCTGTCATCCATTCGTTATAATTTTATAGCCTCGCTCTTGCATGACATTTTTATTTTACACTTGATAGAAATTCAACCATTGACTCCTGATGAGTTTGTTGATGGAAGGGGCCCCTAGAGTTTTTCAACCTTTTTTAAAGCGCTTTAGAAGTTTTGTACCGTAAAACACTTATATATATATATATATATATATATATATATATATATATATATATATATATATATATATATATACATATATATATATATGATTGCAACGGCTTGTCAGACGAGTGCCACTCCCTAGGGCATTTAAAATCCATGAGCCAAAATGTTTGAGTGAGTATCTATAAAATATGATGTTACAGAGTCTTAGCTTTGTACGACAGCTAAGTCTCTCTCTCGGTTAAAAATGTTGAGATCCAGCAACAAGCAAGAGCAAGATAGCCAGCAACAAATTAAACTGCAGACCAGCTTAATGCGGATACTGGTCTTCCGCTTTATGTTTTTTTTTTAAATCACAGATTTGCTTCTCCTAGAAAGGTTGCCTTCACCGCAGCTTACGGGAGCCCTCTCTACCCCAATACACATATACACACACAAATATACACGGTGCTAGTTGACCGTTTACCCAGAAAAAGAGTTCATTCGCCCTTTGAATATATATATATATATATATATATATATATATATATATATATATATATATATATATATATATATATATAAAGAGAGAGAGAGCGGGGGGGTTAAAGAGAGAGAGTAAGAAAGAGAGAGGGGTGCAGACCAAGGGAGATTTATGAGGCTTTTGGATTTTGGGGATTTTGTTTGGCCCATAACTGGCGTTTGTCGAAGAGGACAATACTAATAATTTAGTTTTATTTTCTCCGCTTCTCCAACCAATGAAAAGCTATACGGTATTTTTATTGTCTACTCAGATTTCAAAACAATGAACATGATTTAATAAGGATTTAAAGAGGCCCAAGGGCGTCCTTCTCTAAATAACAGTCAAACGATAGTGTGGCACCATCACATTTCCATTGGTCATTTGATAGGCGATCTCTTATTACTAAAGATACTAATGATAAAGGTAAGATTTAGTTCACACACACAAATAAATAAACGTATATATATACATATATATATATTATGTATATATATATATACATATATATATACATATTATATATATACATATAGATATATATTATACATATTATATATATACATATATATATATATATATATATATATATATATATATATATATATATATATATATATATGTATATTAGGTTATGAAAAAAATAATGTCGTCTTTTGACAGGAAGGTGAACGTTATAAACGACATTATTTTTGCACTAACCTAATATATATACACATGTATGTTATTATATTAGAAAATTTTACATATAAACATATATATATATATGCATATATACATATATACGCATATATATATATATATATATATATACATATACATATCTATACACGATACCCCCCAAAAAACAAAAAACAAATACTAAATGGAGGCCATCTAGAACATATGCTGCAGAACGGAGAAAAAAAGGTGCTTTTTCCTTTAATAACTCTTTAAGCGGAGCTCTTATGTCGTGCATTCCTTTGATAACTACCTGGTAGTAGTTTGCGAGACCTAAGAAACTCGGTAGAGTCGTCACGTTATGTGATGCCGGCATGTTTTTAATTGCTGTCGATCTTTCCGGGTCTGGGCGTCGACCGTCTTTATTTATTATTTGCCCTAAATATTTGATTTCGTCTAAATTAATTCGCAATTGTTTTCTTTCACCTTGAATTTATATTCGTTTATTCTTGTGAATACTTCTTTTAGATGCTCTTGGTGTTTACTTATTGACGCACTCCTGATGATTATGTCATCCAGGTATGCACAAGCACAATCTATTCCGTTCGGCATTTTATCCATTGCTTGTTAGAAAATCGCCGGCGCGACTTTGATCCCGAAGGGTAGACAGTTGTATTTGAAAAACCCTTTGTCCGCGTTAATGCATAATATCTTTGACCATTCTTCTTCCATCGGAATCTGTAAATAGGCGTCGGACAAATCTTTTGTTTTAAATTGCCAACTTTTAGTCTGACAAAAATCTGCTCAGGGCTTGGTAAAGGGTAGTGGTGACCTTTTAATTCATCGTTTAGGCCCGTAGAAAAGTCTGCACACACTCGAATTTGTTGCGACTTTTTCTTTAAGTACACCGTAGGGGCTGCCCAGACGCTAGTTTCGATTTTGGATAAGATGCTTGTTGTTTCGAGTCTATCTAGCTCGCTATTTATGTTGTCTAAACAGGCGAACGGTACGTTCCGTTTTCTCTTAAACACCGGTGTTGCATCGTTTTTTAGCTCGAACGAAGCATTAAATTTAGTGCATCTTCCCAGTCCAGTCGCAAATATTTCAGGGAATTTCTTTTTTAGACAGTTTTTAATATTTTCTGATGTTGGGATGCAACTGGTTATTTTTCTACAAAAAGCGTTCATTGGTTTATCCCAAAGATTGAATTTTTCAATCCAGTCAATTCCCAATAAGTTCTCGCTTTCTTTAATTACGAAGATTTTCAATTTCTTTGTCGCGCCGTTTAAATTAATGGGCAGGATTACCTCTATTTCGAATTATATTTCGTCTCCTGTCACTGTTCGTGCACCTTTACTTGACTTTTGAAGAGTCGGTTTACCCAGCTTTTTCCAAATGTTGACGTTTATTAACGACAAATCCGATCCAGATTCAAGCTGAAATTCCACTTGTTTGTCGATAATATTAACTGATACATATTGTCGTAAATTATTTTTCGCTTTGTCGTTTGTTCTCATTTGGTGTACTCTATTTTTTTGTTCTGCAGCAAACACTCTTATGTCCAACTTTATCGCAATTGTAGCACCTGATATTTTTGTAAGGACAATCCTTTTCCAAATGTTTTTCATCACATCTTCTGCAATTATTACCTGATACTGTCTTTTTATAATTCCTTTGATTATTATCGTAATTTCGGTTTCTGTAGTTATTATATTGACTATTATCGTAATTTCGTTTTCTGTATTTATTATAATTTGAGTATTTATAATTTGAATATGTTTTTGAATATTGACTAGTCTCAAAATTTCTTTGTCCTGAGTTTCTGAAAGTTTTTTTTTAATCTTCCTAATCTACGCCACCCCTTCTTCTTCTATATCCCTGGTGATACTGCCCTTTGGCAATCTTCTGCTAATTTCTGCAACGTCAGGCCTTGTTCTGCCTATAATTTTGAGAGAACGCGTCTTCGGATCTCTGAATTTTTTTGTGGATGCTAGACCCTGTGCAAGATTAAGCATTTGAAGTCGTCCACCGTGAGTTCCGATAATTTGAAGTTGTAGTTTTTGTTTACTACTGATATGTATGTAATGTTGTCCTGCTCATCAGAAAAATCAGTCTATTTTACTAATTCACTTTTTAAAATAACTACGACCAACCGTTTTTAGGTTCGCTTTTTTGTGTGTCAACCGAATTTTATCGATATATTATGTTTTGCGTTGAACCTTTCTTGTTGCTTTTTTGAATTGAGGGATAAAAAATGTATTTTATTTTTTCTCTTAATCCGTTATTGATTACATACAAAAATTCTTTAACAATAAACATCCTATCTTGGTACAGCTGAAAAAAACCTATCACTTTTCTCCTTCAAGACAATTTGCATTAATTAGTCCACGGCGTACTAGCGAAAACACCTTTTTTTCTTTGACTTTCGTAGTCAATTGAAATAGCGATTGTTTTTCTTTTTTTTTGCCAGTGATAACTTTCCGCGTAAACTATTTTTCGAATATTGTTGCTGTGTCTAACAGTGAATTCCCGAGTAAATCTTTTTCAAAGTCCTCGATGTTACTGTTGTGTTCAACAGAAGATTTCTTTTCATCGAGTACGTTTTCTTTTGTTTTTATTTTAATCTTTCTCGATTAAATATTTTCGCACACCACTGTTGAGTTTAGTAGTGAATTTTCCGCGTAAGTTTTTTTTTTTGTAATTCTCGAGGCCACTGTTGTGTTTAATAGTAGATGTTATCCTGCGTAAGTCTTTTTTTAATTATCGACGCAACTGTTGTGTTTAATAGTTGATTTTATCCTGCGTAAGTTTTTTTTCGAATTCTCGACGCCACTGTTGTGTTTAATAGTGGATTTTATCTCTCATAAGTCTTTTTTTGAACTCCCGTCGCCACTGTTGTGTTTGCACAAATAATTAACAAGAACACGAAAAGTAAAGGTATAACAATAATATATTAGGTAGAAAGGTTATATACATATTTACATGTCTTCAGCTATACTTCAGTTAGAGATATTCCGGCAGGTTGCGTGTTGCATGTCTTACTGTAGGCAACATATTGGCGGTCGTTACAGAACTCCCCCTGTATTGGTGATTGATACCTTTGTATATCTCACTCACCCACCTATATTAATTCGTGGGCGTCTCCACAACAGTTTAACACTATAACAATGCACTCTTCTAAAAATGTAATACTATTTATTTATGTTTGGTTGCGGTTATGGGGACGGGCTGTTTGAATTTGAAATAACAGGCGGAAATTTAACAGGTTAAAATTAAATCGTAATTATCTTGCTATGTTATTATATTACTATGTAATTATATTATTATGCTATTATATAACCATGTTATTATATTACTATTTTATTACATTATTATCTTATTATATTATTATGGTATTATATTAAGATGTTATTGTATTAATATGGTATTATATTACTATGTTATTATATTATTATGATATTATATTAAGATGTTATTGTATTAATATGTTATTATATTACTATGTTTTTATATTAGTATGTTATTATATTTATGTGTTATTATATTACTATGTATTATATTGTGATTTTATTATATTGCAATGTTATTATATTATTATGGTATTATATTAATATGTCATAATATTACAATGGTATCATGTTAATATGTTACCATCTAACTATGTTATTGTATTACTATGTTATTATATTAAAATGTTATTATATTACTATGCTTTATACTATTATGTTATTATATTACTAAGATATTATATTCATATGTTATTATATTACTATGCTATAATATTAGTATGTTATATTATTATTTTATTCTATTATTATTTTATAATATTTTTATGTTATTATATTACTATGTTATTATATTTTTATTTTAATATACTATATTATTCTATTACTATGTCATTATATTACCATGTTGTTATATTTTTATGTTAGTATATTTCTATGTAATTATATTACTATGTTTTATTATGATATAATAATATTACTAATTTATTATATTATTATTTTATTATATTCTATCTTATACTATTACTATATTATTATGTTATTATTTTCCTATGCTATTATTGATTATGTTATTATTTTCCTATGCTATTATATGATTATGTTATTATTTTCATATGCTATTATATGATTATGTTATTATATAATGTTATTGTATTACTATGTAATTATATTACTATGCTATTATATTACCGTGATATCATATTACTATGTTATTATATTATAATGCTATTTTATTACAATATTTGAATATATTTATAAGTTATTGTATTATTATCTTAATATTTTCATTATGTTATTATATTATTATGTTATTACATTAATATTTTATTGTATTACTATGTTATTCTATAACTATGTTATTATATTGCTGCGTTATTATATAAATATATCATTATATTGCTACGTTTTTATATTAATATGTTATTATTTTACCGTGTCATTATATTAGTATGTTATTATATAGTTATGTTATTATATTGCTATGTTATTATATTACTTTGTTATTTTATTACTAGGTTATATATTACTATGTTATTATATTTATATGTTATTATATTACTATGTTATTATATTACTATGTTATTATATTACTATGTTATTATATTATTATTTTATTCTATTAGTATTTTATAATGTTACCATATTATTATATTTCGATGTTATTATATTACTATTTTATCATATTATTATGTTATTATATATACATTATTCTATTACTATGTTATTATATTATTTTGCTATTGTATTCTTATGTTATTATACTACTATGTTATTGTATCCTAATATACGTGTATTACTATGTTATTATATAATTGTGGTATTATATTACTATATTATTATACTGTTGGGTTATTATATTATTATGTTATTATATTACAATGTTAATATATTAATATATTATTATATTATTGTGTTATTATATTTCTATCTTATTATATTACTATTTTATTATAGTTCTATGTTATTATATTATTTTATAGTATTACTATGCTTGTATATTACTATCTTATTATATTATTATATTATTATATTTTATATACCTATGTTATTATATTACTGTGTTAATATATTATTGTATAATTATATAACTATTGTATCATATTATTATGTAGTTATATTACTATGTTATTGTAATATTTTGTTATTATATTACTATGTTATTATATATCTATGTTATTATATTACTATGTCATTATTACTGTGGTACTATATTACGATGTTATTATATTGATATGCCGTTATATTAATATATTTTATATTACTATGTTATTATATTAATATATAATTGCATTATTATATTATTTTATTACTATGATATTTTATTACTATCTGATAATATTATTATGTTATTATATTATTATGTTATTATATTAATATATTATTATATTTAACTATGCTATTATATTATTATGTTATTATAATTATATGTTATTATATTAATATGTTATATAAATATGTTTTATATAATTATGTTATTATATTACTATGTTATTGTATTATTATACTATTATATTGCTATGTTATATAACTATGTTGTTAGTTTACTATGTTATTATATTGCTATGTTATTATATTACTATGTTATTATATTGCTATGTTATTTTATTTCGGAAAATGAGCTATTGAAAAAATTGTTGCGTGGATGTTTTCATCTGATATTTTCCTCTTTGTCAACTGTTTCTCTAATGCGCATGCGTGAATCGTTTTCTTCATTGCTTATGAACTTACTCAGATCGTTCTTGAACACAGGCGTCTTACAAATTTCCTAAGTTATATTTATCCTCCGCTCTGTCTCTACTGGGATTAACCGACCAAATAAGTTCACAGACTACCTACTCAGAGTACAATATATTGAGACTTTATGGCTGCCTGGGATAGCTTCTGCTCGTTTATATCAGTTCTTCGTCGACGTTCCATGATTAAAAAGAAAATAAGTCTCTGTAGAATCAGATCTGACAGAATGATTAATTGTAGGTATAGACCTCTTCATACTCCTCAAAACTTCCAGAAAATCATAACAGCTAGATCTGGTTCTCTCCAGAATGTGCTCCTGCCTTTGCGCACAGAAATCACGTTTTCCATTGCTTCCAACGTAATAAATGTACTGAGACTCAACTCGCTTTCAGGATTGCTATCAACCACTGTAAAAGAGTAATAAAGAAAGCGAGAGAGTTATTTGCTCAGTTCGTTAAGTTCAAAGTAGCTGAGCAGCAGCTTGGTTCTCAACAGCTTAGGCAAATAGCAAAGTCCTGAACAGAAACGTGTGCTCTATCCCAACTCTCATCAATGAACATGAGGTAATCTTGTCAGCATCAGCCAAAGCCGAACACTTTGCCAAAAAATATGCATCTAATTCTACGCTATGCGATCAAGGCCGCCCCTCCGTAATTCCTCCTGTATCAGAAAACCCGCTATACGACTTACAAATATTTGTGCATGATGTTTCCAAGCTAATCAAAAACCTTGCAATCTTATTATAGTACCATACAAGTACCGTAAAAGTTTCAACCAGAACTAGCTGTCATATTTACAAAGCTGCTTAAGTCTTGTCTTAAGAGGAATGGCTTCCCAACAACCTGTGAAAACTTCATCAGTATGCCACGTATTTAAGTATTCAGGTGATCAGTAATCTCCCTTTCACTATAGACTAATGAGTCTCCTGTGCGCCATGGGTAAGTTGGAGGAATCTGTGTTATATAGAGAAGTAATCACCCCCCTCAGCAAAAATAACCTTTTTAGTGGCATGCAATATTGTTTTCGTTCTGCTAAATCTACAGCACATGTGCTAGCGGTTATATCCCATAGGATCAGCGAATCTCTTGACAGAAGCTTTCTTTATAGCCCAATTGTTCTTTACATGTTAAAGGCCTTAGATAGAATACGACATAAAGGTCTACTCTGCAAGATCTCCAGCTATGGTATACCTTGGTATGTTATCTCAATTATTAAAGTATTTTTCTCTGAAAAGTTCATGAGAGTAGTGCTTGATGGGCAGAATCAGAAGCTCACAGTATTAATGCTTAAGTCGCAAGGGGTCTATCTTGTGTCCAATTCTCTTCCGGATCTACATCAATGATTTCCCAAATCGCGTCCTACGATCATTCGTAGAAATTTATGTCGACGGCACTACCATCTATTACAACATCTCAAAGGCCGTAAATTACCAAGTTTTTTTCTGATTCTCTTTTCTCTGATCTTGAGCACGTGGTACAAAGGGGAAAGAAATGGCTGGTTAAATTAATACATCTAACACTAAGCGTCGATCTTTATATCTTCAACGCTCCGATCTTCGTCTGGCATCAATTTAAATTAATGACATTTGTCTTGGGGAGGCTCCCTATTTATACATTTTACTGGGTCTTATCTTTACTCCTGCTCTAAAATAGAACACGTACATCAAATCTGTTGTCAAAGTCGCTGGAAAAATTGTGAGATCGTTCTACCACTCCAGTAAATATCTCACTGCTGAAGTAGATATCTCCACTCGTATAAAAGCCTGGTACATCCAAGTATGGGATACTGTTGCCAAATCTAGGCGGCAGCTGCTAAAATCAAATTATCTTGCCTTGACAGAGTTCAAAATAGACGTTGTAGCTTAGTTAAGGATACCGTTTTCCCTTCCCTGCATCTGTTTTCCCACAGGGGCGTATTCGAAAAGTATGTTTGTCTTTAGAGCACAATTAAACCATTATACTTTACTTTTGCATGTAAAACGATTATTCAATAAATTATATAAAAAACGCCCGTCTAGCTGAATCCACTGTGCAAAATTTCCCCAACTCTATATATGTGCCTAAATCAAAACGCGGATTCTATGAACAAAGCTTCTTTCTTAGAACTGCACGCCTGTGGAACTCTGTTCCGTCTGCTTCCCTCCGGACTACAACTTGGATGTCTTCAAGTCCAATGTTAACAAATTCCTAATGAACCGCCCCCTTAATTAAACACTTCATCAAATCTCCACACTAACGTAATGTGCTTGCAATAACCCTTATCCCTGAGTGGCTTCCGGGTCTTCATAAGTGGTGATCACTTTGTAAAAAAAATGCTTTTAAAGACGATCAAGAAGATGCAAAACATACTGGACGACAAAATAAAGAGGTATCTGTGTTTTTCTCACACAGCTTGCTCAGGAAGTTTTACATATCTCTAAACGAGTCGAGTAAGCGGGGATTGTCGACATTTTACTTGGAATAGTCTGTGTATGCAGGTGACAGAATCATCTGTAATAGCATAAAACGTATCTTTGTCGATTTATTTATTTCGGATAGATTTGATTACTAATAACCAGCCCAACCTTGTGTTAGAGAATCTTAATTAATCCATGAGCAAAGAATAAATATTATCTCTCGGGTTGACTTTCAATAATCTTATAAATATTTCTTTATTTGGGATTTAGTCCTCACATCTTCACACACTCTGAGCATTTTTCCTGATAAAGGGGAAAGAACTGTGGGGTTTATAGACGGAATCTATCCATGTAATACATAGTGTTGTATAGTTTTTTTTTAACCTTGAAGTAGTATTTTAGCCCGCTAATTAAATACATACTTTCATTTAAGTTGGCGAAATCCATGTATAAACGGTATACAATATTCCAATTCGAAAACATAGTTAGATTTAGAAACACTATCAAATAATGGTTGTAGTTGTGTTTATGTCAAACGTGTTTTCATTAACGATTACGACACTAAAATTGAATAAAATATAAAAAAGAACACACAAAATAATATATTTTATTTTCTTCTAAAGAAATCGGCATATTTTTTTTTATTTTGTTTTTAGAATCCCAATCTTAAATTGAATCCGGCATAATCGGTTCGAGTTAGATGACGGAATTTAACCTTATTATTCAACATAGATTAATCACTAATTACGTGGGTGAAAATATGAAAATATCAGGTACTGTATGCGCTTTCCACCTACCTCAGCATTGTGTCCAGTTGACCTGGAATTCTCCGCGACACTAAAATCAACCATATTTGACAAAGAGGAAATTTGGTTCATGATTACCGAACACTTGAATGAATTCTATACTCGCAGCCACTCTTACAGAGAAGGTATTCATCCTCTCCCTAGACAGAATGAAGGTCATTGTTTTCATTCTTAATTGTTTTATTGAATTTTAATTTTCAATCTAATTTTATTATAATTTTCCATTGTATTAAACGTGTTTTACCGTGTATGCTCCTGTTGGGATGTATTTTGTGACTTCATTTTTATAAATGCACGGGTGCACTGATAAACAATTGCATTGAACAGGTGTGGCGCAGAATATATCATGCATGTATTTCGACATTTCCCTGTCTTACTCTATCCTCGGTCCCCAAAATCAACAGAGATTAGACCATTCCTGTAATACTCAAATTCCTGTTGATTGTGCGGTGGGGTTTTAGTTCTGAGTAGTTCTAGAAGGGCCACTCACCCAGGAGCTGTCTTCTCTCTTTAAGAAAGTGTTGGTTGATCGAGTAACGCAAATGGAGATACCCGGGCTTTTTTTGTGCAGGTGAAAGTGACACTCATCGGGGGCGTTGACTTTTCACTTCCACTTTCAGACCCTGGTGTAACAGTACTTACAGTGGACGAGAAGTAAATAATATACTATCCCCAGCCTGTAAAATCAACAGAGATTACACCATTTCCGTAATGATTCGGCCTTTGTTGATTTTGCGGTGGGAGTTTTGTAATGTGCAGTTATCAGAGGTTCACCCTCCACGGATTTCTGCCTGACTTTCAGAAGGGGTTAGTTTATTGCTAATCAAGTGGGGCGCCCTCACTGGGGATGCCGACGCGGCTGTCCAGGCAGTTTTTGATGGTAAGACTGCCTCTCTTCTAGGGCGATGAATTCTTAATTCCACTTTCTGACATAATGTAACGGTTTTTCAGTAGGAACTAAAAACCCATTTACAATTTTTCATTTTTTATAATTGCAATAATTACAACCGTTTCATACCTCCTTTCCTTCTTTTTCTGTTTCTTTACCTTCTGCGTTTTGTTCTGGTGTTCTCATACCAGGCCACTCATTTATGTTTACTCCTTTTTCTGTTTTATTCTTTTCTATCTTCTCTGATAGTTTCTACGAATCAGCTTCCTATTCTTTGTTATTTTGATGTACTCCTTTTTTTTTTATCCATCCTTTTTTATTGGTCAGTTTCTCCAAACTAATCCTCCTTCTTCTCCTCGTCTTCTCCATCTATTTCTTATACAAGTTAGTTTACTTTCTGCTTACTCTATTTTTTCCTCTTCCGAATTGTCTTTTTTCCTCCGTTTGTTTTTGTATTCCCAACTTCATTCCTCTTACTTCTTCGAATTTAGTCTCCCCTCCTCACTTTTTCCACATCCCTTCTAGACCTCTCCTTCTATATTTCTAGCCCTATAGCTCATATTTCCACTCTTTCCCGAACTTTTCTTGTATCTTCTTCCATATAAATCCCCCACTTTTTTCTTGTTTCTTTTTTATCTCCCCTCATCCTCCTTCATCTTTACATCCTTGTCCGCTTTTACTCCTGTTCCCCTCTTTTTCCCCTCGCGCATACTCATGTTTTTTTTTCATTCTGCTCTCCGAAATTATACTTCTTTTTCGGCGTCCACCTCTTGTATTGTTTCTACTTATACTACTTCATTTCATTCCATGGATAAAAATGCTCCCCCTTTTCCTTTACCTCACCCCACTACTAACTTTTCTTCCTATTTCCTTTCTTTTCCATTTCTGTCTTTGTTTTCCTTGTAAACAAAGTTTGTACCTATTTAACCTTCTTCCAACCCAAACCCAGTTGTTAAGGATTATTTTCAAATCCCTTAAGGACATTTTAACAGAAGAATAAGTAAACGCGTAAACTTCCTTAGAACCAGCAATTGTGGTCCTACATTCTTAAAGGATTTGTAATCTTCGTGGTAAGACTGTAAACTCAGCCTTCAAGTTGTCATTTTCTTGTCGTAACTGCTGAACGAAAGGAGGGAAAGATGTTATCAAGGTGAAATGTGTTAGTTTAATTCCCGCTGTCCATCTTTGAAAGGAGGTGGCTATGTAAATCGGCTTTATATTCAAAACGGCAATACGACATACAGCAAGCTATCCATTCTGTTTAATAATTAAGGGATATTATTAAGACCTGTGCTGTGCGTATTCAGTAGAGAAAATATTATATATTGTCTTGTGGGTTGAGAGAGTGTGTGCCATGTTGTGTATTGGCTTTTAGTGCTACTGTGTTCCGTGTTACTGACAATTGTTCCTGCCATCCATACTGGTGCAGACCTAGCACTAAACAACGCATACACGGAACGCTGCTACCTCTGTCTTTAAAAAAAAGAAAAGAAAACGTATATTCTTATCGCCATTGAAATCGGGTAATTTTTATACGGACCTTCGTCTTCTAGACACATCTATTGACTGCACTCATGAATATGAAGAATCTGACACATTCTTATACTAAATTTAGTATATATATATATATATATATATATATATATATATATATATATATATATTGCAACATCTTGTCAGACGAGTGCCACTCCCTCAGATACTTAAAGTCCATCAGCCCAAATGCCTGAGGGAGTATCTATACACAGATGATGTTACAGAGTCTTAGCTTTGTACGACAGCTAAGTCTCTCTCTCGGTTCAAAATTTTGAGATCCAGCAACAAGCAAGAGCAAGATAGCCAGCAACAAATCAAACTGCAGACCAGCTTAATGCGGGTACTGGTCTCTCGCTTTATGGTTTTTTAAATCAGAGATTTGCTTCTCCTAGAAAGGTTGTCTTGACTACGGCTTACGGGAGCCCTCTCCACCCCAACACATATATACATACACACAAATATACACGGTGCTAGCTGGACGTTGACCCCGAAAAAGGATTCATTTGCCCTTTGAAAGGTCTTGTTTTTAATCCTTCAGGGAGATTAGCCGCCCTCCCCAACAAACAACTCTGGTGGGGTAACACGTTTAGTCTCCGGTGACCCGACCATGAGGCAGGTAGTACTGGGTTACATGGTACTAGTAGCATATGACATGACCTGACCATACATACATATGTATATACATGCATACATATATACATACATACATATATATATATATATATATATATATATATATATATATATATATATATATATACTAGCAAAAGTACCCGTTGTTGACTGCGTTCAAATACAGCCTACAGAAAATGGACTCTGATTTATGAAAGTATGATAGGTTATGCATAGGAAGGGTTGTAAATTTGGGTTGAATTCGGGAGTATCAAAACCAAAGCAAAATATGATGAACGTAAAAATAAAAGAGATAAACCCCATCATGTATTATATCATACCTGTTCACACTGAAACACTTATCAAAATATTCTTTAAAAAAAAAAAAACTTGTTAAACTTTGTGACATATTTCCATTCTATGGAGACCAAGCCCCAACGAACACCCCATAATTTTATTATACCATATTTCTTCAAACTGAAACAAAGTATAATTATGCAGATAGATATGAAAAGTCTTTATTAAAGTTTGTGCCTATTTCCATTCTATTGAGGCCAGGCGCGAACGCAGACCGCACACTTTTATTATACCATCCCTATTTAAGTTAAAACATACATATCAAAGTATTCTCATGTACATCTATATCAAAAACACTGTAAACGTTTTTTTTTTTTTCATTTTTAGTTTTTTTTTATTTCCATACTTTGTGGACCAGGCGCGAACTCAGCCCCCACAATTTTAATGAACCACCGTTTTGCCAGATCGAACACCCAATTCCTGTTTCTCGATACATCTTCTGTCATTATATGTAATCAGTTTTTTTTTAAATAGTCAACCATATAGGAGCCTATTCGTGACCAGACACACTCACCCCCCATACATGCAGCTTTATATATATATATATATATATATATATATATATATATATATATATATATATATATATATATGTATATATATATATATATATATATATATATATATATATATATATATATATATATATATACGCGTGAGCAAAAAAATGGGGCAAACAAATTTTATACATTTCATTGCACCTAAAGCTATATTGAAAAAATAAAACAATTGAACAAAGAAACTTAAACGAGACTAATAACACAGAACAAGATGTTTACTTTTATAAATGCTTAGGATGGAATCCCATTTCCTCTTGATTTCTTTAAAAGATCAATCCTTTTGGACATTCTCTCAATCAAAGTGGAACACTGTGAAGAGGAGATGTTATTCAATTCGCTTTGCACAGCTTCCCACAATTTGTCATTGTTCTCAAAAGATCTTCAATCCAATGCACGAGATATTATGACCCAAATATTCCCGATTGGGTTTAAATCGGGACTTTAACCTGGCCAAAACATCGCATTAATTGAATTATCAGAAACCCATTTTTGTGACCTTAGCAATGTGTGCAGGGGCATTATCATGTTAAAAATAATGTTCTGGGATATTCCCAGCTTCTGGATACTCGGTAACAGCTATGTTCCTAATATTCGAATGAATTCCTTTGCATTAATTGACTTCTTACATCTAATAAGTTCGAATATGTATTTTATTTTTTCTTGCGCACTAGCGAATAGTAAGACCGCATCTTGGTGAGGATACAAAAAATTCTTGCGAAATAGAAACCGATAATTCTTTTATAAAATTCTCGTATACAAGCTTCTATCCAGTTAACGAAAAAAAAACATTAAGAATTTACTTGTGCGGTTAGAACATACAAACTGCGTCATGAAAAACAACAATCCACGTTAATTCTCAGATCTTATAATATTCTTTTCAATTTACATTCCTTATGTTATGTTGCCGGGCAGAGTACTGTGGTTTCGTTGTTGGGACCTATGTTTTGTGAAAACTATATATACGAAAGCTCTGAATCACATTTTCACTAATTATATGCGTAGACTGTTTTGCAATTTCTTCAGGATTAGTTTCACTTCAATTATAAAGTGTAATAAAAGTACCAGCGTATTCCAGTTTTATATTGCAAAAGTAATAGATATTATCAGAGAGGCGGAAGCACTCTCTATATAGGGATGGCCCGTACACGCCTAAAAAAACAAAACTATCCAAATCTCAACTAAAATCAACTTATAAGTTGCAAAAAGCACATATTCTTACAGAGAAGCGTCTTACGAATCAATCGAGTGTCAGAACGTCGGTTAAAATGTCAAAAGAGAGCAAAAAAAAAGGGTACAAAAATGGACAATCGTTCTTCTTTCCTCTTTCTTCTTTCTTCTTCTTTCTTTTTTCTTTTGAGACGATGTATCTCGGTGTACGAACGGTCTCTGACAACAGTTCAAGCATCAATCGACTGCTCTTTACACGGAGAAGGGCAAAGACCCATCGCTTTTTAGCTAACTCCATAATTAAATAAGATTACGTGTAATAACAAGTTTTAAACACTATATACCCAATGTAAACAGACCACTTCCAACACAGAACTTCTCTCAAAAGGGACAGCTCCAAATAATACACCGGATGTTCACAGACGTTCCAGTTTGCCAGTGGCCTATATTTCTTGGACGCTGAATATTTGAGGTGAACGTTAAGGTTTTTTCTTAACCCACCAGCGTTAATGAAACCACGAAATCTTTATCTCAGTTGATCAAAATTGTTATAAGAGTAACCTATCAGAAAGTACCATGTCAAAAAACAATGTTATAAAAACAAATAATTCTTCAGATTTTGGACTGTAAAATATGTACAAAATGTCAATGCTGTGACCAGGATTCGAACCTAGATTAGCACGGCCACAACGTGGGTGTCCTAACCTCTAGACGATCACGGCTAACACTGACGTCTGTCGCTCTTGGCAGAAAGACACATGACTACTGTCAAACTATTGAAAAATAATGAGGAAACTTGAAATTCTCACGCATGCGCAAAAATACACTATAGCAACCATTGTTAAATGCAGCTGAATCTCTTCGCTCGCTAAGAAACGTAGATCAGACCAGTTCTTCTAAGAACTCACTAAACGCCAAAGGAAATAAGTTAAATTAACCGCAAAAGAAACTGCAAGAAAGTCATCTTCTAAGAACTCACTGGAAGCTGACCAAAAAGAATCAAAATCCAAGCCCTAGCCACAAAAATAACTAGATATTGTGGCTACTATACACAATCTACTAATAAAAACAAATAAGTTTTCTAAAATAAACTACAATAAATTAACCAAGTAACCTCACACTGTCACTCATTAGGACTTCATATAAAGATAACAACTACACTAATGGTGTATATACCGTTCCACACTTTAACTATTGGTGACGGGGTAGTATCTCAATTCTACGAGAGTTGTCTTGCTATAAGATAAGTGATATTATAGTAAGATACATATAAGTGTTATATGTTTATATTTAATAAGAAATGCCAAAGTCAGCACGTAGTAAAAAATCTCAGAGAAATATAGACTATAAAAAAAACAAAGTCAAGGTATTATCTGAGCAAAAAGAATACTATCAGAAAAATGCTGAAATAATAAAAATTAAGTATCATGCAAATCCTGAGGCAAAGAAGGCTGCCTCACGTGCTGACTCAAAAGCACGGTATAACAGGGATCCCGAGGGGAAAAACTGCCTCACGTGCTCTTTATAACAAAGAACCAGAAAAAAGAAGGCTGCCTCACGTGCTGACTCAAAAGCACGGCATAACAGGGATTCTGAGGAGAAAAAGCTGGCTCACGTGCTCTTTATAACAAAGAACAAGAAAAAAAGAAGGCTACCTCACGTGCTCTTTATAACAAAGAACCAGAAAAAAGTAGACTGCCTCACGTGCTGACTCAAAAGCACGGCATAACAGGGATTCTGAGGAGAAAAAGCTGTCTCACGTGCTCTTTATAACAAAGAACAAGAAAAAAAGAAGGCTACCTCACGTGCTCTTTATAACAAAGCACCAGAAAAAGTAGACTGCCTCACGTGCTGACTCAAAAGCACAGTATAACAGGGATTCCGAGGGAAAAATGCTTCCTCACGTGCTCTTTATAACAAAGAACCAGAAAAAAAGGAGGCTGCCTCACGTGCTGACTCAAAAACACGGTATAACAGGGATTCCGAGGGGAAAAAGCTGCCTCACGTGCTCTTTATAACAAAGAACCAGAAAAAAGAAGGCTGCCTCGCGTGCTGACTCAATAGCACGGTATAACAGGGATCCCAAGGGGAAAAAAGCTGCCTCATGCACAAACTATTATAAAAAAACCTAAAACCCAGCAGGAAGCGATCTGCTACTAATGGAGGCGGCAATGAGCCGCCTCCTAAAAAAGACAATACTATCATGAATGTAAGTTTAAAAATAAGACTGTAAGTAAAAATACTAATTAACAAGAATAAAAAAGCATTGGAAATGCAAAAGGATATAGGGATGGTATGCCAAAAAGTATACAAACAAGATAGCTATGAATGACTAGGCACATGGAAATAGAATTGCATCCAACGTATAGCCCTATAGCTTTTTATAACCGTAATGATGGCACGGAATGAAGATTGGAGAAAAGCTATAGGGTTATACTTTGGATGCAATTCTATTTCCATGTGCCTAGCCATTCATAGCTATCTTGTTTGTATACTTTTGGGCATACCATCCCTATATCCTTTTGCATTTCCAATGCTTTTTTTTATTCTTGTTAAAATATACAAGCACACGTAAATGTTCCAATCATATAAAAATAGTTATTTCGATTTAACGGAAAAGAAAATTTCCTGCGGATTTTGGACTTACCGACTACGTCATGCGAAAAAAAAAAAAAAAAAAAAACACGTAAATGTTTAAGTCTTATAAAATTCTTAGGTGCGGAGTTTAAACCTACAGACCTCGCCATGCAAAAAAACAAAACAAAGAAAAACAAAAAAAAACAGAAACAAAGCAGGCTATCAACTTACTCACAGCAGAATTTTAACGGCCCGTTGCTATGTGATGACATGGAAAAATGATTTTAACGAGGAAAGATAAATTCAATTCGATTATCGACTATCGGTAATTATCGTAAGTATTCTGAGAAAAACTTAACTAAGATCATTCGTATACTAATCAGCACAGCAAAGTAGATTGGTTAAATAAATCATTCCATGGATAAGGATCGTCGTGTGTCTATAAAGACAATAAATGCACTTTGTTGTCAGTGTGGGAACGGTTGTAATTACTCGTGAATAACTGAAGACTCAGACAATTTACACGAAGTTTGTCCCAAGGGTGCTCAGAAATAATAAGATGGGAATCAAAACAGTCCTTACCCTCTATATAGTCCAGATGTTGCCCACTGTGAATTTTGTTATTTCTTCAGCTACAAGGCTGTCGTTATGAGACAAATGAAGAGATAAAGGGCATTGACGCGGTTACACAAAAGGAATTACATGAAGACATCAAGAAGTTGGTGGAACAGTATAACAAGTGCACTGCTGCAGGAGGAGATTACTACAAAAGACGCTACTATATGTATCATCAATAAAAGTGGTCAAACGAAAGAAGTATAGAAACTTTTAGGGGCAACCTCGTAATGACTTTTTCTCTTTTCTCTGTATCGTCCTCCTCACCCTGGCCAGGACAACGTTTTAACAATTTTAGAGTTGGAAAATATACATGTGTAACATGGGTGTTACATTTTCACCGTGTCGTTACACATCAAACCTCGCACCAGCACGTTGTCTGGTACCTCGCTGCACACAAAGAAGCTAAAAATGGGGGGGGGGATAAACACCTAACTCAGCATTATATTTAGTGCAAATAAACACATTTATTTATGTTTCTTCAAGCAAAAACGCATTTTATTATATTTCAAAAGTCTTTTCGCACACAACTGTGCTTTTAAAAAGTCCCCTTTTCCAGCAATCTTCCCCCGGCCATTGCCACACTTTATCGCCTCCGTTTTCACACGTCTATCTTCCCAGAAGCGCAACTTGCTGTTTTCTTTGAAAACGTTGTGTATTTTTCCCTCCTTTTTTCAATGACGTCAGCACATGCTAACTTGCTTAATTTGCATATGTTTTGAGACGAATGTTTCCAATATTTTTACTAGTCAGCAATCATAGGCTGCTGCTGATCTCCTCAAACGTTTTGTTACCATAAGAGCAAACTGCTTTAGTACATATGGCACAGTCCACTTCATTAAATGCATTGCATATAAAGGTTTAAAAAATGGAGAGATATATAATTGTTGAATGCGCACATGTTAGCATTTTATTGTCGTTCACCTTCTATCATCATCCACAATACACAAACACTTACTTACACTGCAAAAAACCTTCGTTGTTGCAACATTCATAAAAAAATTGATATTGCTGTATTTACATAAAAAATAATAATAACGATCATTCGCTCTCTTTGATTGAGCACTATCAACAACCTTTATTGGAAATCAATTATTCTTTATTTTTGGATATCTTTCTACCTGGAATAATTATTTGTCTTCATCGCGTCCGAAAACTATTTCTATTAATTTCATATAACTATATATACTAGCATGGGTGCCCGGCGTTTCCCTGATATTTGGTGGTGTATGTTCAGCAGAAAAAAAAACAAAAAAACGGTCTTTTTGTAACTTTGACTCCTATTATTACCCCTTAATATTTAGTGTTTTGGGCTCAAATCAAGTTATTAACTTAGATCCATGTCCAAGGAACCTATATCTAAAATTTCACATGTTTAGACCAAAAATTGTCGGAGGGGTTTGGTAGAGTTCTCAAAGGTCAAATCGTTGAAGTTTGACTCCTTAATTGCCAAATTTCTGGCCAAAACTGGATCACGTAGAATTTCCCAAATCTCAATATCCTGTATATCAGATTTCGAGTCTGTAGACTACAAATTGACAGAGTTATTGCGTAGGGAAATGTACAGACAGGGACACACAAACAGACAGATACACAGACACATTCACTTTTATAGATATACTAGCATTTAAGCCCAGCGTTTCCCGGGTGTTTGGGCGTGTATGCTGAGCAAAAAGAAGGGGTTCATTTTTTTAACTTTAACCCCTATTATAACCCTTAAAATTTATGGTTTTTGGCTCATATCAACTTATTAAGTCAGATCCATGTCCAAGGAACATATATCTAAAATTTCAATTATGTAGACCTAAAAGTGTCGGAGGAGTTTGGTAGAGGTCTTAAAGGCCAAATCGTTGAACGTTTACTCCTTAACAGTGACATTTCTGGCCTCAAACCGATCACATCAAGTGTCCCAAATCTCAGTACCCTGTATATATGATTTCAGGTCTGTAGACTGAAAATTGATAGAGTTATTGCGTAGGGAAATATACCCACACAAACAGACAGATACACGGACAGATACACAGACACATTCCGTTTTATTGCTATACTAGCATGAGTATCCGACGTCGCCCGAGTATTTGGAGATGTATGTTGAGCAAAAAAAAAATATATAGTCAATTTTTTTTAACTTTGACCCCTATTATGACCCCTTAAAATTTATTGTTTTCTGCTCAAACCAAGTTATTAAGTTAGATCCCTGTCCAAGGAACCATATCTAAAATGTCAAGTGTTTAGACCGAAAATTGTCGGAGGAGTTTGGTAGAGATCTCAAAGGTCAAATCGTTGAACATTTACCCCTTATTCTTCAAAGTTGTAGCCGAAAACCAATCAGATAGATTTTTTTTCAAATCTCAGTATCCTGTATATCAAATTTGGAGTCTGTAGAGTAAAACTTGACAGACTTACGGCGTAGGGAAATGTACACAGACACACACAGACACACACAGACACACGTTCACTTTATATATATATATATATATATATATATATATATACTTGTCATTGGAAATTAATAAACTGCATAAGCTCGATTTGAGATTTCTCAATTAAACGGATCATCCTTAAATTTCGAACGCACCAGTTCTTTTCCGTCCTGTTACATAATAATTTAATATAGCATATTACAAACCCACATCCCTGCATCCAATCACATTTTCGATAGCGAACTCAACTAATTATCTTTTCAATCCCTCTGCGCATGCGCTAACAACGCTTCTGTCGGAAACACGAAAAACATGGCGTCGTACATCTTGTGAGCAATGTTCAAGTGGGTGTCACAGAAATGGATACTAAAAATAAGGTTAAGTGGTCGGTATGACGATGTAGACAGGGAGTAGGCGAAACACTTGGGTCTTCCATTATAGTAGCAGTTTCGACTCGGTTTGGACTGAACATAAGTTTGTTTGAGTCTGCTTTGTAAAGATAATTGCTGCTTTATAACTCCGCCTAATCTGAACCAATATATAAGTTTACAAGAATCCGATAAAAAGCACAAAATGTTTATACTATTTTTTAAGATTATACGTTTTTTTTTTATTTATTTCTCTAAATTATTACAATCTTAGATAATTTTGGTTGTAATTTTTATTTAATTATATATATATATATATATATACACTTAATATTGTGTGTTTATATATATATATATATATATATATATATATATATACACTTAATATTGTGTGTTTATGTATTGATATCTTTAAAACCCCTTTTTTCTCTTTATTTAGAAAGGAAATAGAACTTGGTTAAATATCGATCGTGGATTCACATTAATCTGCAAATGATTAACCTCATTTTTATATTTTTTAAAATATTTATTTTAATTAATTCCCTATAAGTTTGTTCGGTTCATCATTTTCAGTTAACTATTACATGTAATTATATTCAAGCAGAATATCTTCATGATTTATACATTTCATGCGTAAAAAGGTTATAGTAAACACAAACTCTGTTCTATATATAGGTTCGTATGCATATATGTATTTCTTTAGAAAGATACGCCTACGAACGCCTCTGTCAGTTTTGGTCTGCAGACACAGCACTTAATATCCAGGTTATCCGAACCAGTACAAAACTGTATGTTCTGGTTTTACGGAGAAAAAACCGGTGCAAAAGTGTTAAAATTTAAAAAAAAAATGGAATTTCTCAGGTAAAGGTGGAATAAGTGCGTCATTACGAATGTGCTTGGGTAACGTAATAGTTATTGGCTCCCGTTTTAAGTTTGTCTTGCTGCAAATGTGTTTTCATAGGTACGGCATTTGCGTCAAAGGAATAAGGAAATCGTAAGCTAAACGTTTTGTTTCTATTCTCTATGGTGGCGAGGATTATTATTTTTTTTCAAACTTTTCAAATAATTGCCATATATTCGGTCCAATGGCAGATAATACGAAATCTGCTTTAATCCACATTTCATATTCAAACGTATTTTACTGCTGGGCAAATGCGGGCGGCCTGTTTATATATATATATATATATATATATATATATATATATATATATATGATTGCAACGTCTTGTCAGACGAGTTCCACTCCCTCATACATTTAAAATCCATGAGCCCAAATGCCTGAGGGAGTATCTATACAAATATGATGTTACAGAGTCTTAGCTTTGTACGACAGCTAAGTCTCTCTCTATCTCGGTTCAAAATGTTGAGATCCAGCAACAAGCAAGAGCAAGATAGCCAGTAACAAATTAAACTGCAGACCAGCCTCATGCGGGTAATGGTCTTCCGCTTTATGTTTTTTTTAAAATCAGAGATTTGCTTCTCCTAGAAAGGTTGCCTTCACCACGGCTTACACATATACACACAAATATACACGGTGCTAGTTGGCTGTTTACCCAGAAAAAGAGTTCATTCGCCCTTATATATATATATATATATATATATATATATATATATATATATATATATATATATATATATATGCATACTAGACTCCCCGTGACCCGTTGGGTCAGTATGTTATATTAGCTATGGAATTAATGTATGTGCGTGACACTTGTGACGTAAAGAAAATAGGATTTGTCACATAATAGAGATTTTTCTATGAAAGTATATAAAAATGAAAAAGAATATAGATATATTTCTATGAGTCGTTCTGTTTATAATTGTTAATTTTTGAAAAAAAAATACATTCATTGTATTATAAGTGGGTTGCCAATACTTATATGTAAATGTGCACTGAACATATTCTACAATACTTAAAGTTAAATTAAAATGTTGATACATCTTTTAATTTAAACGCGAAAAAAAACAATTAGAACGCTGAAAACTTACGGGGAACGGATCATCAAGAACTTGTTCACATTGAACTTGAAGATAACCATATTGTAGTCAGTTGGAAAGCAGGAAAACGGGACAGAATTCCACAGGCGTACAGTTCTAAGAAAGAAGCTTTGTTCATGAAATCTATGTTTCGGTTTAGACACAGATAAAGAGTGGGGGAAATTATGGATAGTGGTTTTAGCTAGACTAGCGTTTTTCGTGAAAGTTAGGTAGCGGGAGGGGGGCATAGATTGGAGTTCAGACGAGCCCTTGCCATGAACATAACGATAAAGTGGAGACAGGCTCGCAACGTCTCTTTTGTGTGAAAGAGGTCGCAGGGAAAAGAAAAGGGCTTTATTGTCGAGTTGATTATTTATTTGTAACGCAAATTAAAAAAAAAACATACTTTGGGGATATTTATTTATTTTACTTTTATAAACTGTATGAACTTTTTTTAAAGAAAGGTATCAAACGATGGAGAATAAATTTAAAAAAAATTAAGTCGGTGGGTAAATCGCCGTTGTAAAATCCTGTTATACTTGCCAACGGGTAAAGAGGATTTCTTGTAAGAAAATTGCGTTAACATAACTTAAACATAATACGGAAGTGAACGATGTAAAAAAAATGCAGACAGCATTAACAATTGTTTATTTGGATAATTTAAACGCGAAAGAAAACAACAAATTGGGGCATTGAAAGCGTACACAGTATTACAATACGTTTTATTGTCGCGTGTATTATGTGTTTATGTACGCATGCGCAACCGGAATTTTTAAACCGGATGTTGGGTTACAACACCCGTTACAAGGACATTAAGGGTTTATTTTATATATATATATGTATATATATATATATATATATATATATATATATATATATATGTACAATTAAATAAAATAAATAAGTCGATTAAAAAAGATCGTTAAAATATACCCAAAGCGCTTTTCGTTCAGACAAACATTTTCAAGGGTCATAAGTCTGAAAATTATTATTTTTTTAGAATATTTGGTAGTGATATGGAATACGAGCCTTTCCCTCATTTCGTAAGGATGTCTTGCCTATCTCCCAAACTAGTAATATTATTTATAAATTTCAATGTCGGTGTGGTGCCGTCTATATAGGCAAGACGACCCAGCGTCTTCAGGTTAGAATCGCCCAACATGTCCCCCGTTTCATCAGGGATCATCAAGCTACTACCAGAAAATCCCAACTGATAGAATCGTCCATCGGCCAACATTTGGTCGATAAAAAGGAATGCGGTCTTGTTTTCTCTCCGGAGTGTTTTTCTGTTTTGCACCGAGGACGCACAAAGTTCCATCTGTCTGTCCTCGAAGCACTTACCATCATTGCTAACCCCCCTACTTTGTGCAAGCAGAGAAACCTCCGGCTTCAGTTAGAATTATTTGGGTAGTCAGGGTTTTTTTTTTTTTTTTTTTTTTTTTCTTAACCTCTCCGCTCGTATTCCATATCACTACCAAATATTCTAAAAAAATAATAATTTTCAGACTTATGACCCTTGAAAATGTTTGTCTGAACGAAAAGCGCTTTGGGTATATTTTAACGATCTTTTTTAATCGACTTATTTATTTTATTTAATTGTACATATAACTTGCCCCATTATATATATATATTTTTTTTTTCTTTTCCTCACCCCGGTTTCCATTTTTTAGTTGATTGAATTTACGATATGGTTCACTTTTTTATAATTATTCTAAAATTTTGCCAATCGAATAAAGTTATATATATATATATATATATATATGTATATATATATGTGTGTGTATGTGTGTGTATGTATATATATAGAGAGAAAGAGAGATAGATAGATAGATAGATAGATAGGTAGATAGATGTTTTTATTTGTTTTTGTCAGCGATACTTTTTAATGAATTAATTATTGATAGGAATGTGCATTTTACCTAAATGCGAGTTGGGAATAATTTTAACTTTGACCCATTTGGTAACCCCTTAAAAGAGAGCGGCATCTATATCATTTTTAAAATATGATTATCCACTGACACGTGTTCCGTCGTCTACGAATCATCAGAGTGACTGAATCTAACGAGATTCGAAAAATAAAAAATAAAATAATAGATATTCATATATAAAATAATATATATTAAAAATAATAAATCTATAATATAATCTATAATAAATAATAAATATATACATATTATTTAATTATATACATATAAAAATTATATATATATATGTATATATATATTATAAATAAATACGGCGTAATCGCGTTGAAACACCGGTTCTCGTCAGATCACTTAAGTTAAGCAGCGTTGAGCCGGGTTATTATCACCTGAATGACCATTTGGGGATTCTAGACGCTTTATGTGGTCTCCGCTTATCTCGGCATTTGTTTTCAGTCGTCCTGTACTTGCCACTGGTATTTAACAATGTCGTCTCAGGAGAAGTGTGGTTGGAGATTGCGCATCTCCTGCCACAAAAAATTCACACGCATGCAACCCTTCGTGGGTTACCGTAGTCTGTCCAAGACTGAAGGAGCCTGCTATATATAAATTATATATATATATATATATATATATATATATATATATATGTATATATATATATATATATATATATAATGAAAATACAAAGAAGGTATTTCAACGGAGCAAAACTATCAAGGCCGCTAAAGTTTTACACTGGAAAGCAATCCAATTAATATATTGAACAAAAGATGAAAAATAAAAGTGAATTGATATTTATTATATCATTCAGTTTCAAACCAAACATATGCAGAATCTCTTTCGATTAATAAGCATATGTTTTTCTTAAAACTAAATTCGATATTTCGATTCCTAACAGAATTTTCGTAAAGAAAATACATTTTTCATATTCATTTGTTTATTTATTGAAAAGGAATTCTGCACTTGTTTGTCTTTAAAGCCTTATCCGTTCTTTTTTTCATTTTTATTCCAATATCAACAATGTTTAATATAAACAGTGGAATTTTAATTATTTTTCAATTTCTGTTTCGGATATATACACCTAATACTTCAGCAAGATCTGCAAGAAGACCTCCGAAGCTTTACCATCGCTCTGGCATGTAAAAAAAAATACCTGCATTCTTCTGAAGATTCTAATATGAATCGACATAAGTAAATAATTGTGATGGGACGATTCCAATATTTTTCCCGGTTCCAATACCATTACAGATTCCGTACTACATTCCCGATTCCTATACAATGCCCGATTTTGATTTTTTTTTTTTGTATTAAACAATACAATTATTATTTTGACCCGATTACAGTCAACATTACATGTTAAATGTGCTTATATATTTTCAAACGTAAAAGCACACTTGTGAGGGAGTGATCCAAAGCGTTTAGTCTTACTGGATGTAAAAATCAATAAATTTTAAATTTATTATCACCACAAGCAGTGGAAGATGTTTCTTAAATTAAAATCAAATAAAACAGATAATTTTAGGGATAGGTTTTGGCATCGGAAAATAGGCTAATTTTTCCACTATTCTGCTACCGATTCCGATACACCATTAGCACCGATTTTTCAGATTCCCGATTCCTATTCCGATAAATCGTCCCAACACTATTAAATACGTTTATTTATTGAAAGGGGCGTCGCTTTCCGAGTAAAAATACCAAATATCTTGGGATAATAGCTTTAAGTAAGTCCACGTAGGTATAATAGGTTCCATTAGGTTTATCTTCTACAAAATCGTGTCCCATGCGTATATCAAAGGAATTGGGGATTCCAAAGTCTTCTGTGTACAAAAGTATACATGTAGTTCTCGAATAACATCTAGAACTTATTAGGCAGGACCCCTGTCTTGTTGTTAAAGATAATTATAATCTAATCAAGGTTCTTTTAGCAAGGGCTAAATGGTGAAACTTAATAATATACACTTAGCTTTTTCCTTAGGGTTTAAAGGACATTCTCATAACCCTGGAACATAAACGATATTCTCATAACCCAGGAACATACAATGGCAAGGTACACCACTTGAGATGAGTTTCGGATTTTGAATATCTTTAAGCTTCTCATTTTTTTTTTTTTAATTATTATTTTAGAATTAAACGCTCATTCCTTGGATGAAAATGAAAATACTTTAATTTTGTTTAGTTTTACTTACGTTCACCGCTGACAGACATATCAGATTTGGATCGCAAGGGGCTACTATTTGAAACCATGCCTAGAAAGGATTAATAAGATGTTGGTTCACATTACATTTGAACTTCTGCATATCAGTACAGCTATGGAAGCAGGTAGCGGGAAATGGATTTTAAAGTCAAGCTTTTCGATGGAAAGTCATTAGAGTAGAAAGCTTTCTGGCATTTAGAGACCTCAACAGTGAAGTTTTGTGGGTTTGTTGCTAAGCCGAATTATCGGTGATTTATGCGGTATACAATTGGAACTAGTTCATCAGAGCACATGCCATGGATGTCAGTGGTTTGAGAGGCGTCTTTTAATTGTTAAAGAAGAACAGCATAGTCTTATTAGAATTAAATGATACCATCCATTTACAGCCTCATTCCAATAGTCTATAGATTATTTTCTAACGATTCTCATATTGGCTTAAATTTGTGTACACGTTCTTCCTTCATGCATGTTATACAGAGTAGCATCATCAGCAAATATACCCATCTTTGACACAATATTATCAGGGAGATCATTAATAAATATCAGGAATAAAAATCGTCTAAATATTGAGCCCTGAGTCACTCCCGAATTAATGTAATTCTGTTTGAATGTACGTCCATCAATGAAAACCTGAATAGTTGTATTGTCTAAGAAGGTTATAATTATATTTAGCATGCATAGGGTTAATTATACCTTACGATTTAATTTTCATTAGTAGGCCTTCGTGCAAGTCCTTGTCCAAGACCTTGGATATATTAGATGATACAACCCTGGTTTCACCTGCTTTATATAGTGCTTGATGTATGCGTTCAGAGATAAGTGTTAAAATATTTGCAGTGGAATAACATTCCCTAAATGTGTACTCTTTTGTGAGAGAGAAGATTAGCTCTTGAAAGGTGGTTGACTAGCACTTGCTGAATTAAGGTCTCAAAGAATTTAGCAAAGAGGGAAGAAGACTAACATGGCGATAATTTAGAGTGTCAGTCAGTTCACAAAAAATCGTGTACACTGGTAGGACAGAGACCATCCTCTAACCCTTAAGGAATCAAGACTAAGCATAGCATTTTTTGTAGATCTTGTAAAGTAGGGGGTTAGCTCATCTGAGTATTTCTCAACTTGTATAGAAGGGATAATATCAGGCTAATATGCCTTGGAGTTTTCTAATGTGCATGATATCGCGAGCATGAGAAAAGCTAATTTCACAGCATAAAGTGTGACTTCAGTTCGTATAGAGAAGTTTGAGAGGGAGTTATTTATTGGCTATAAGGTGGAGTTGGAGGTGCATCTCCGGACAGACATTTCTGCTTTCTCGCATACGAAATTCTGATTGATTGATAGTGGAGGAATTAGTGAGTGTCCTTACTTCAGTACACTATTGTAGATCTTCCAGAAATCACGAGTTCCTATCTCATGCAATTATTTGCATTCAATGTTTTTTCTGCATGCACTATGTTGGTCATGGCTATTTATCTCTGACAATAATTTTCAGCAAATATTTTTTATCTATATATATATATATATCTGTTTATTTATTGTCTATCTATCTGATTATCTTTCTATACAATTAGCTTTAAATCTAGTGATGAGTGAACAAGTTTTGTAGTTATGTTTTGACAACATGGCAAACTGTGTTGACCGGTAAAGTTTGCAGCGGAAGATGTGTCATATGTTACATGTTCCGGTTTGAGCAAGCATAGCTATACTAAAACAAGTACGCCCCTCAGAAAGCCACAGTCTAAAAATGAAGACAGAAATACCACAAGAACAGATAGATCCACTCTTGTTTGGCTGTGACAGACTAACTTGAGTGAATAATATATATACATAGAATAAAAAATATATTCATATATATATATATATATATATATATATATATATATATATATATATATATATATATATATATATATATGCTAAATCGTTTGAAACAGCATGTTCCTTCAAAGATTCGTTATCAAAATTTACACCCTCGGATTTCTGAGTAATACGTACGGTTCTGCGATTTGCGACCATCTTATAAATAACCATGCGTGTGACACGAATTTCAGTGCTGACATGTTTACGATCCTCAGTAAGTCGCACTCTTCCTATCATTTGAAAATTTTAGAGACTCTTTTTATGAAGTCCGTCTCTTTACAAGCAAAAAGAAAATCTTCTTGGACTTAGTTTAGACTCTATGTAATTTTCCCCCGTTTTATTTCTGCTTTTTTCTTACCCCCGCCATATTCATGACTTTTTTTTGTTTGTTTTAAATCGTTTTTCCTCGATTTAGCTTCTAAAAGTAAGGAACGCAACATGGTTAACTAACCTTTATTTTCTGTTTTTATTTTTGAAATTAATTATGCTTTTTGGTCTGTATTTAGCCGTTATAAAATTCTGTACCCCCCCGAAAAATGTTTATACATATATATATATATATATATATATATATATATATATATATATATATATATATTATTTAAAAAAAAACAAAAAACACTCAGTATTTTGATGATGAAGAGACTTTGGTTTAATAAAAACTATATGTTAAAATTATTGTCCTTGACTCAATGTCTGTCACAATAAAAACATCGTTTCTGAAACGATCGTACAATTTATTGGCTTTGTTGTGCTCCTTCTTATGAAACGGATTAATAGCAAATAATTTTCAGTTTAAGATTAATAGTGAATTATTAGTAAAATGTTTGAAGGTGAGAAAATAGTAAAATAGTAGCACCTAATTTTGGGTTTGAGATTAATAGTGAACTAACAGTAAATAGGTTTGGATTGAGAGTAATAGTAAATTAATAGCAAATTATTTGGGTTGCCATTATTAGTGAATTAATAGTAAATAAGTTTGGATTAAAGAACAATAGTAAATTAGTAGCAAATAATTTTGGGTTTGAGATTAAGTGAATTAATCTATCTATTATATCTAATAAAATAATATTGTCTGTGTTTCCCTAGCATACTACTTAGTCGATATTTAGTCTACAGACTCAAGATTTAACAAAAGGGTTATTGAGATTTGGTAAAATCTGTTTAATCGAATTTTTGCCAGAAATTTTGTTATTAAGGGGTCAAACGTCAAAGATTTGAGCTTTGAACACTTTACCAAACTCCTCCGAGAATTTTTGATCCAAACACTAGAAATGTTAAATGTAGGTTACATGTACATGAGCACAAACTTCTTAATATGTATACAAATATGCATACAAGGTTATTAACAGTACACAAGGCCCTGCCAAAGATGGGTTGAACTGCTAGTAATAATATATGACATTGAGACACGATATAATTACATGCATCTATTTAACTATGTTTTGGGTCACATTGACGCAAAATATAAGCTGTATAAACGCATAAAAATTGATTCGATCATTATGATCTGAATTATTATTTAAGTGATTAGCAAGTTCACCCGGCGTTGCCCGAGGCCGTATAAGAATTTTTTTTAACATACCTGTTATTCTTAGGATAGAGGAATTTTTGATGTCTATGTATCATTTGCCATCTTGAACAAAAGAATATTTTACCTATCCTAGGACGGGTATTATATGTATGAGATAATTGTACCTTCCCTAGAACAGGAAATTTACAGCACATATATGGAAAAAAATTCCTTGCCTATGGCGAGTAATGTACAATACATATTTAAAATAATTTACATAATTTTCTGTTGTGCAAACTTTTTTGTATGTCACAGGTAAGAGTTTTTATTTTTACATCAGAGTGCTATAGTGAAGAAGCACCTTATTTTTCATTTAAAAGTCATACTACCTGAATATATTACATGATTTTTGGTTTTAATAAATTTTATGCACGTCACAGGTAGGATTGTCTTTGTTTTTTTATATATGAGTATTATACAGCACAAGTGCGTTATTTCTTGTGTAGGATAATGTACAAGTAGGTAATTTCTAAAATACAGGTGAAACTACTCAATAAGTTTGCATAATTTTCTGTTGTGCTAAATATTCCGTGTGTCACAGGTCTAGTCCTTATTATCACATCCCCTGAGCTGTGTTTATGTTCCGTTCTATCTCCTCTGGGATCCTCTGACGACTCCGTTGTAACATTTAAGATAAAATTGAAATGTTATAAGTCTTTAGACGTACCTCTCCACCGTACTGTATATCGATACTCTATGCCTGACTGGGACATATTCCATACATTCATATCTGACCTACCTCTGCATTTTATGTTTAAAAAGGAAATGTCCTCTATAGTATCAGACCTGACCGAATGGTTAATTGTAGGCATAGATCGATTCATACCATCCAAAAAATTCCAAGAAAAACCTAGCAGCCAGCCATGGTTCTCCCTTGAATGTGCTGCTGCCAACGCGCACAGAAATCACTTTTTCCATGACTACCAACGTAATAGATGCACTGAGACTAAAGCTGCTTTCAGGACTGTAAAAGAGTAATAAAAAATGCAAGAGAGTTATATGTTCAGTCTGTTAAATCGAAAGTAGCTGAGCAGCGGCTTGGTTCCCACCAGTTCTGGCAAATAGCAAAGAGGATCTTGCACAGAAGCGTGCGTTCTATCCCAACTATCATCAATGGGCATGAGGACATCTCGTCAGCATCAGACAAGGCCAGACTATTTGCCAAAATTTTGCAACTAATTCTACCCTATGCGACAATGACCATCAACTCCCTGTATTTCCTCCTATGACAGACAACACTCTATGCAACATACAAATATCTGTGCGTCAGGTCGCCAAGCTAATCAAGAACCTGTATTCCAGTAAAGCAACTGGCCCTGACGGCATTCCAGTTATAGTGCTGAAAAAGCTCCAACCAGAACCTGCCCCCATACTTAAAAAAAACTGTTTAAGCGTTGCCTTAAGGAGAAGTGCTTTCTAACACCCTGGAAAATCTCATCAGTATGCCCTGTATTTAAGAATTCAGGTGAAAAGTCATCTCCCTTTCAGTACAGATCAATACGTCTTCTCTGTGCCATGAGCAAGTTGTTGGAATACCAATTAAATAAAGAAGTAATCAACCACCTCCACAGAAACAACCTTCTTAGTGGCATGCAATATGGTTTCCGCTCTGCAAGATTTACAGCAGATGTGCTAACGGTTATATCACATAGGATTAGTTAATCTCTTGACAAAGCTTACCTTTACAGGGCAATTGCTCTTGACATATCGAAGACCTTCGATAAGGTATGGCATAAGTGCCTACTCTACAAAATTTCCAGCTACGGTATTACTGGAAATGTTTTCTCAATCATTAAATCATTTCTCTCTGATAGGTTCATAAGAGTAGTGGTTGATGGGCAGAAATCAGAGGCCCAAAGTATTAATGCTGGAGTCCCTCAGCGGTCCATCCTGCGTCCAACTCTCTTCCTGATCTACATCAATGATCTCCCAAAACACATACTAAAATCATTCGTTGACATCTATGCTGATGACACGACCATCTATAGCAACACATCAAAGACCGTAAATGAAAAAGTTCTCTCTTATTCTCTCTCCTCTGATCTTGAGCACGTGGTACAATGGGGGAAAGGGTGCCTGGTCACTTTTAGTTCATCATAAACCAAACTTCTATCTTTACATCATCAACACTCTGATCCCCATCTGGCATCAATTGAAATGGATGGCGCTTTTCTTGGGGAGGCCCCATGTTTTATCAAGCTTTTGGGTTTGAGCTTTACTCCTGATCTGAAATGGAACACATGCATCAAATCTGTTGCCAGGGACGCTGGGAAAATGGTAGGATTCTTGGGGCGCTCCAGAAAATATCTCACTACTGATGCAAGTCTCTATCTGTATAAAAGCCAAGTACGTCCAAGGATGGAGTACTGCTGTCACATCTGGGCAGGAGATGCTAAAAACAGCATATCCTGCCTTGACAGGGTACAAATTAGACTTCGTGGTTTAGTGGGGAATGCCCTTTTCTCTTCCCTGCAACTTCTCTCACACAGGAGAGACGTTGCAAGCCTGTCTTTTTATCTTTATTTCCATGGTAGGTGCTCCTCTGAGCTCCAATCCCTCGTCCCCCCTCGTCAATCTTTCACAAGAAACACCCGTCTGGCTGAAACTACTGTCAATAATTTCCCCCACTCTTTATCTGTGCCTAATCCAAACGTAGATTCCATGAGCAGAGCTTTTTTCTTAGAACTGCACGCCAGTGGAACTCTCTTCCGCTTGCCTGTTTCCAACCTGACTACAACTTGGACGTCTTCAAGTCCAACATAAACAAACTCCTAACAAACTGCCCCCTTTAGTAAGACACTCTATCAAGGCCCATAATACTAATGATTACTACAATACTATCTCATTGATTACTGTACACACAATAACCCTTATCCTTGAGTGGCCTTTGGGCCTTGATAAGTGTGACCCCCATGTAAAAAATAAAAATAAAAAAAGTTGAAAAAAAGGTGAGAGTTTGTTTGTAGTAACTAAGCACCTTATTTCTTATATAAATGTCATACTACTCGAATATATTACATGATTTTCGGTTTTGATTACCGTTATGTACATCGCAAGTAAAATTTCCATTGTTTTTCACATGGGTACTATACTGTACAAGTACCTTCTTTATTGGGTAGGATACTGTACAATTACCTTTTTTCTAATTTATGAATGAAAGAACTCTTTATGAAAATGTCTGCTGTGTTAAATGTTTTGTACATCAGTGGTAAGTATATGTTTTTTTTTTATCTGGGTGGTAGAAGAAGAACATTATTTTTTATATGTAAGTCATAATATTTCACGGGATATAAAGTTTTAATATCTTATGTACGTCACAAGTAAGATATTCTTTGTTTCTTATGTGAGTACTATACTACACAAGCACCTTATTTCTTGGGTAGGATACTGTGCAAGTACCTTTTTCTAATATAAAGATGAAACTACTCGATGATTTTACATGAGTTTTTCATATGAGTACTATACTGTCAAATTCCTTATTACTTGAATAGAATTCCTTGTACATATAAATACACTAACAAAGTAAGTGAACATTGTATGTGATTTTTGGAATATGACATCTATATATATATATATATATACAAACATGTAGATTACATATAATTCATAATGATCAGTTAATCAGTTTTGGAGTTGATCCAAGACATAAAAAGATATAATCATATACACATAATTAAAATTCATTAGTTTAGGAGTGAATCCAATACATACACATATGCAGACATATATACATAAATAAAATTAATAATGATCGGTTAATAAGTTTAGGAGTTAATCCAATGCAAAGAAATATGTAATCATATACACATTATTAAAATTAACAATGATCATTTAATTAATTTAGGAGCGAATCAAACACATACAAATATACAGACATATATACATAATAAAAAATCATAATGATCGGTTAAATAGTTAAGGAATGAATTCAATACAAAATTCCATTACTGGATCTATGTATGTGATTTTTGGACTGTAACACATAACCCGATATAAAATATATCCTATATATGTGAATATTATATTTTCGTTATATACAGCAAAACATTTCTCCATATTTTTTTTTATATAAAAGTGTTCTTTTATAATTATTATGCAACCTTTAAGAGTCCAGAATATCGTAATGTAACAAAAAAAAAAAAATGAAAAGAAAATTCGAACCCGCAACACTAGTGTTAGCAATCCATGATTCTACGCACTGCACCAAACAGGAAACTACTTTCAAACTCGTGTGAATTTACTAAATAAATAAATCTCTGTTGCAGATCGTTCGCATGCGCAAACGACGCCATTGCCGCTATGCTCGTTAAGTTGTCATTTCTTTCAAGTTGGAACTCCTTTTTTGAACCCCTTAGCAATTGTTTTAGTCAATTACAAACCCTTGATAACATTTTGCACCCTATATGCAATCTTTTGAGCTACTGCACACCGTCAAACGACCTTCTGACTAGAAGGAGCTACAATATAAAAACATAGACATAGACACACACAGACATATTAGATTAAAGAAAACAGTTATTGTCAATTAAAGATGCGGACATACTGTAAAAAATGACGAGTTGCAATTTGAAAGTATATTCATCTACTCAGATACTTTACTAATACGTACAAAGCGTGTTTGTATCAATTCTTACTTTATGCAGTTATATTAATTGATTAACGACTGGACAAATTGGTTTAACTAGGTCATAAAGTAGTTAAATACATTTCTGATTTTGTGGAATATCCAGGGGTCCTGTTAGTTTGAATTATACTTACAATGAGAGGAAAGGAAAGACAGAGAAATCTGAACGAGGGAGAGGGGTTGGGGAGACATGTTTATTTTCGCATCAAACTCTTTTCCATCGATTTCATTAATATTCCCGTTAAAGCATCTTATTTCGTTTAAACTATGATTTATCCAATTATGCGAATTTGAAGAATTCTTTTTATATTTATCATTTTCGTTCCGTTTCAAATTCTTGCCTCATTCAAGAAGAGAAATTCGAAGATTATGAAACTTGTATTTAATCTAATTGCATCATCGATCCACGTTTCCCCTTGAGTCTTTAATCGACTCTAAATGGAACTAATAAGTCCTTATACGAGGAGAAATTTTGAGGCCGACTTCAGTAAATTGTCTTTGGGATTATTTTTCTTTTTGCGTGTATCCGATGTGTCCTCGGATCAGTCAAGGGGGCTTAGTCCGTCGGTATTTATGCCAGGTTTCCAGTTTGCAAACGGGAGTTTAATCTATTAGACGCGTCAAATAATCAATGTTAGCGAAGCTTTTCATTAGTTCTAATGTTAAAAAAAAACATATGGAAACATTATTTTCCATATTTAGTTGACGTTTTGTTGGTGTGCCTGTTGGTATAGATACGTGGAATTATGAGCATCTCCCTTTCTGTCTGATACATAATGTCTCATCCAGTAAGCACATAATATATATATATATATATATATATATATATATATATATATATATATATATATATACCCGTCGTTGACTGGGTTCAAAAACAGCCTACACAAATGATTTATGAAAGTATGATAGCTTATGAAAAGGAAGGGTTGTAAAGAGATAGCTTCGAATTTGAAGGTATCAAAACCAAAGCAAAATATGATGAAAGTAAAAATAAAATAGATACTGAAACACTGGTCACACTATTCTGTGGATCTATATTAAAACACCTTGTTAAACTCTGTGACATCTTTCATCTCTATGGAGGTCAGGCTCGAACGAACACCCCATAATTATATTATACCATATTTCTTCAAACTGAAACATAATTACCAAAGTATACTTACGCAGATAGATAGGAAGTCTTTATTAAAGTGTGTGCATATTTCCATTCCATGGAGGCCAGGTGCGAACGCAGACCCCACAATTTATGATACCATCCCTATTTAAGTTAAAACATACTTATTAAAGTATGCTTTTGTACATCTATATCAAAAACACTTGTAAACGCTTTTTTTTAAAATTTTTTATTTCCATACTTTGTGGACAAGGCATGAACGCAGACCGCACAATTTTAATGAACCACTGTTTTGCCAGATCAAACATACCCATTCCTGTGGCTCGATGCACCGTCTATCATTATATGCAATCCGTTTTTGAAAAATAGTCAATAATATAGGAGCCTATTCGTGCACTTTGCGACGGGCAAATACAAATTTAATAGGTATTTGAGGAGAAATATTTACGGGCACTGATTCTTGGTCCGATGGATGGAGTTGTCCACTGTCAACGGGATGGTTGTAGGTTCGATCCACGGCTGGGAAAAGGTGTATGTCTAGTCGCACTGATGAGTTGTGATAAAGCACTGTATATGCATGGCTATATATATATATATATATATATATATATATATATATATATATATATATATATATAAGTAGGTTGTAGTTTGCTTGAAGCATTGTTGAAGAAAATTATAAGGTAAAATTAAAAGCCAAGAACAATGCGAGATTTTTTTTTTATATATAGAGTAAAATTAAATGCAAACAAAAGAAATAAAGTTCTTTTTTTGTTGTTTGTTTTTTTCTTTTTCACACAAATTTTAACTCTAAACAACAGTAATTTTTTTTTCTGTTGTATTCAATGGTGATATAAATCTCAATATATTTCAGACTTATTAGTCCATTTTCAAGAGAAGACAGCGGAAGAGTGTTCAAAATTGGAAAAGTAGCCGCAGAGTTTGCCACGTGATACCGCGAAATATAGAACAAAAAATGACGTTAGGAGAACGTTAAAATAAATCAGTTGATGTTTGAAATACTTGTTGCGTTTGTGAATCAAGGGAGATGACTATTAAAGCAAGAGTTTTTTTTTGTTTTTTTGTTTTTATGTTTTTTTTGTTATTATTATTTTAATTATTGTTTTTCTTATGTTTTAAACTTATATTATAAAAGCGGAGCTCAATTCCAGTCTATTGTTTAGTGTAGGAGTATTTTTTGAAATAATTAAAGATTCGAGGATACGAAGTTGACCTACGTTTCTTGAAGAAGCAAGAATGTTGATGTGAAAATCTGGTTCTGAATTAATGCAAGTGCGAATATGTTTATAGAACGACGAAGCAGTAGTGTTTAAGTGCTCTTTAATGCGGTGATGAAGCAATCTGGTAGTGCTTCCGATGTAAGATGCACTGCATTTAGCGCATTGTAGGTCGTAAACAACGTGGTTCTTAAAGCATAAACCTGTGTGTGATATTGGGCAATTAGAGAGTGAACAAGGGGAAGGTGTATGCGATGGATGTTTTCGGTTGAGCTGTTGTCTTAAAGTAGATCCAGTGTGGATGAGTTGAATGTTGAGCCCCTCGCTGCGGATGGCTTTTCGGATTGAAGATGAGATTTTGTCACTGAGGAAGGGTAGTTTTAGAAAACAATTGTTAGAGAAGGGTCGGGTGTTGCGTTTTTTCTTTTTAAGTGAGGATAGGATCGTATTAGGGTAGCCGTTTAGTGAGAGGGGCTGTAGGAAATTGTTAGTGTGTGTATGTTTGTCGGAGATGTTAGTGCATTTGTCTTGTATGCGTGAGATTTCGGCATGTGCGTAGTTTAGTTTGTCCTTGAGAGGTAGCGCAGATTTGAAATGTACGAAGAGGCGTTTGCTGGCGGGTTTTCTGTAGAATTCAGTGCATATGGCACCATTTTTTTATTTGTATTTTAAAATCAAGTAGAGAAAGAGATTCCGAAGAGTCTGGGTGTTCTATAGTAAATTTTAAGTTTGGGTCGGCGTTATTGAATTTGTGGAAAATGTTAATAGCTTCTTCGCGGGAGTATGTGATAATTAAAATGTCATCGATATATCTAGTAAAAAGGAGATAAGAATAGCAGGTACTAAGGGTGTGTCTTTCGAGTTTGTCCATACAACCAATGGCAAGAATACCGGATAGACTGGAGCCCATGGGTAGTCCAGATACTTGTTTGAACGTGTTTTGTAGGAAAGTAAAGTAAGTGTTGTCTACTATAATACGGAGGAGTTGTAAGAGATCTCCTGGCTACTTTTCCAATTTTGAACACTCTTCCGCTGTCTTCTCTTGAAAATGGACTAATAAGTCTGAAATATATTGAGATTTATATCACCATTGAATACAACAAAAAAAAAATTACTGTTGTTTAGAGTTAAAATTTGTGTGAAAAAGAAAAAACAAACAACAAAAAAAGAACTTTATTTCTTTTGTTTGCATTTAATTTTACTCTATATATAAAAAAAAAAATCTAGCATTGTTCTTGGCTTTTAATTTTACCTTATATATATATATATATATATATATATATATATATATATATATATATATATAATTATTCAGAGGTTAAAGTTATTCAGTGAATGAAACCCATGCATTAAAACAAGGGAATAAATCATGTTTAGTGTAGTCAGTGTTTAATATATGTAGATAAAAAATAATGCAATTATTTACTATAATAATTATTGAATACCCAAATATACTTGCGTTTTATACTTTCGACAATCATCAGTGCAGGATATCACAATACCACCGCTGGGCGAGATATTCAAGAACGGCCAATCAAACGAAGCTATCTCTGATTACTATTATTAAGGAAAAAAATCCATTCGACCATCCTCAACCGCGAGAAATATCGTTGAAATTTAAACATTTATTTTCTTTATGGTTTAACGTCTTTCAGAGTGATCTAATGATTATACTACTACTTGTGAGCTAAAGTGACCGAGTTTATTTTAACTGTAAAGTGTTAAACGATATGAGTCTCTTAATTGGGCAGACATAATTACTTACTGTAAAAAATTATTATTAAATACATACGGAAACTAGTATTTAATCCTTTCGGGAAACATGACTGCCGGGTGTCACGATTACCTCTGATCGAGGGATTCGAACTCAGATAAGAACTCATCACTGACTTCATTAGCAAGCAGATATATATATATATATATATATATATATATATATATATATATATATATATATATATATATATTAAGTAAAGTGATTTTCAATTTAAAAATTTAAAAAAAAATTTAAAATTTAAAAATCAAATTTTAATTAAATTAAAAATCAGTTTCATAAGACGGAACAACAACAAAGTCAATTATCTGTACGATCGTTTCGGAAATCCGTGCTTTTTATTTGTGGTGTACATGAAGTTATGTAGAACAATTATATATAGTTTTTTTGGTAAGCACGGTCTCCTCATCAGCAAATTTAGGAGGATTTTTATTGAATTGAAAAGACACCATAAATAAATAAACACCATAAATCTTTTAAATTCAATAAAAATCCTCCTAGATTTGCTGATGAGGAGACCGTGCTTACCAAAAAAACTATATATAATTGTTCTACATAACTTCATGTATACCACAAATAAAAAGTACGGATTTCCGAAACGATCGTACAGATAATTGACTTTGTTGTTGTTCCTTCTTATGAAACTGATTTTTAATTTAATTAAAATTTGATTTTTAAATTAAAAATTTTTTTTTTTAATTTTTAAATTGAAAATCACTTTAATTAATATTGAATTAGCTCTAGGACATTTAACTATCGAGCTTATTATATATCTAAATTACAACGAGCATTTCCTGTATTTTAATTAAACTAGTAATTTCACTGTTACATTAAAATACACTTAGCTCTTTAGACTATTATTCTAATCTCCTTTAAATTATATATATATATATATATATATATATATATATATATATATATATATAGAGAGAGAGAGAGAGAGAGAGAGAGAGAGACTGAGAGACAGACAGACAGAGGGAGATAATCACATCTTTAACACTTTATCTCAGTCAAGTGGTGAGTTACGATTTATATAGTGAGCAACTAGTACTATCAAACATGCACATGTATGAAGTCGTTCTGAAAGAAACGCCTCCTTCTTTGTTAATTCAAAAAATGTAATAACTGCCAATGTCACATAACTGTGAAACGACCTGTTCTGCTCCGAAGCATAATATGCACACATAGTCTCGAGCAGCGTCAATTCATTTTAGCAGTAACTCTCTGACGATTTCCTGCGTCTGCCGCGCGCCCAAGACAAGGATTGTATTCTTGATCCCACACCGTCAATATCTGAAACAAAGAAAAAAATGTTAAAAAAAGAATGCATGATTTCTGTCATTATAATAATGCAATTTGCAACTCCCTCTGATCCATATGGGCAGAATAAACATTAGCAATGATTACATTTAGAACGCCCTTAATAAATATAATTGTTGTCTCTGGCAGTTGGCGCGTCACGCTCAATTCAGTTAGCACATTATAATTTAGAGACGCTAATTATGTTCAT
>NC_136516.1:2642500-2660000 GCF_053919585.1 Euprymna scolopes
TTGAGCCCAAAACAATAAATTATAAGGGATTATAATAGGGATCAAATTTAATGGCAAGGGATCATAATAGGGGTCTTCCAAATTACTCAGACAATTTTTGGTCTAAATATTTGAAACTTTACATAAAGGGTATTCAGAGATATGGCAAGCTTTTTCATCAGTTTGGGTCGAAAACATTTAGTTACCAATATATAAATGTATGTATGTATATATGTTTGCATGTCTGCGTTAAACTTTCAATAGAGCCGACGGATTTTACCAAGACCAGTATCGTTTTAAACTTCGATCTTTCATACTACAAATATCGAAAAATTGGCTAAAAACATTAGGATCTCCCCCTTCAACTAGGCATCTTTCTACAGGGGGGGTCACTTTCTTCGTCGATATTTTAAAAAGTTATCCTCTCCTTTGGATTGTCTAGCCTTAATTTAAAAAAAATGTCGCTTCCGGTTTAGCCGTGTTCGTAACAACATAAACGCAAATGTAAGCTGGCGTCTTTTTGTAAACAAACACAGACGGAATTTGGTGGACCGCAGTATCATTAATAGACACACACGCACACATATATACATATATATATATATATATATATATATATATATATATATATATATATATATATATATATTGCGACTTCCAAGAGGCGTGCAATAAGTAATGCCTCTGGCCCACTTCCCATGGCAGTAGAACAACGAAACTTGGCACAGTTATTAGTCTTACTCTACATAGGAACCACCCAGAGTTATGCATTTTTTCCATCGTTTGATGCAGCTCTGGAGACCGTTTTTGTAGAACACCCCATGTTAAAAATCTTGGACTCATCTTCTTGGCACATCTCCAAATTCATCCTCGAGCACTCGACGCGTTCTCGCTTCTGGAATGGTGTGGGCAACCTGGGAATCAATCTGGCAGACACCTTATGCATATGCAAATGGTCATGAATGATAGTTTCCGCAGACCCTGTAACAATCATGACATCTTGGGCTATTTGGCGAATATTAATGCGCCAATCTTCCAAAATGGCCGCCTTAACTTGATGGACAGAAGCCTCATCAATGGAAGAAGACTGTGGGGGGCGACCAGGTCTGGAAGCTGTTTCAACAGACCTCCGACCATGTTTCAATTCACGATGCCAGCGCTTTACAAGGTCATATGATGGGGCATTATCGCCATGTTTTTTTTCACCTCATCAAAAGTCTCCTGTGGCGTGCGTCCTTTCAAATACAAACACCGGATCACTGCTCGACATTCAACATGCTCCATATCACACCTGACTCATTTAAAACACCTGTAAAACAGAAACCAGAATTAGTTCAGAGCTGTAATTTTCCACACAATCCGTGCAGATATAAATCATTGCACATGCAAAATTTCAGCTAGATGAAACAACTGGAAGTGGCTCAGGGGCATTACTTATTGCACGCCCCTCGTAGTTCACCGGGCTTATTATTCCTCGTAATAGATAATAATCAATACTGGATTAATTCTTAAATAATACGTATGCGATCTGTATGAATTAAGATTTTTTAGCGTATTATACGACCGAGAAATACCGGGTAGCCAGCTATTATTGCAAATCACTCTAATCTCTCTTATCTTATTTTTCTCTCTTTCTCGCTCCGTCTGTTCTCGCCGGGTGATCTTCCTGTTTCTAAACTCCTTTTCATCGACAAACGTATAATTTAAAGTGATGTATCTTATTGGGGCTGCGCCCAATCATTTCTGTAAGTCCCTTTCTATAACGGAAATATTACGTCAACTTATCCGTAACACAGAAACTGTAAACAGATTTTTTTCTGTTTGTCACATTTATGTTTTAAACATTCGTTTTATTCGTTGAGCGCAACGATTGAATGGGTGCAGGTTATCAAGATACGCCCAAAAATCAATAAATGAATCTTTGATTGGAGATGTCACAGATAAGCCGCAAGTAAGATTTTTGTCAGTATGTTATGCTTGCGACTCAATCACTTCAGTCAATATATAAGAATATCTAAGTTGATTAGTCCCGACTATCATGATGGATACATCTTATTTCAATTGTTCAATCATGCCTGTAAGAATATTGCTCTATCAGTCTATGTTTCATAGCTACATTTATGCAAATTTGTTATAGCTAAACCCACAGATCCAATAGATACATCTTGGTGTATGAAAAGGGAACATTGCTTAAGAAGCCAGCATGCCACTTTAGGATAAAATTTAACCTGTATAAGATGACCTGTAAGACCCCACCGTATTTCTACAGAATGATGAGTAGGCCTATAACAACAGCATATTCTTTTCAATGATATGACTCTCTAGTATATATCCGATATAGTTAGACACAATCAATTCAGAACTACATCACTCTACATATAAGATATCAATGGATATATACCTTAGAATGAAAACAAAAAAAAAGAATATGCTGGCTCCATAGCCCTAATAACGAAACTTACGTAGGGTTTAATTATTTAAAAAAGACTGTACAAGAAGATTACATTGAAAACAGCCGTGTTATATTTAACTGGGCAGCATGCCCGAGATATCGTGTTTCATATGACGGATAGTTCTAAATAAGTAAATTTTATCATATAATTTTCATTTAGTTCGGGCACATGTAGAAAGTAAGGAAATTCTTGACAATGGTTGTAGTTGGACGAGTGTTTGTGGTGAATTTTTCAGAGGACACCATCAACAGAAGCTGAAACGCTCACCTGTTACGAAATTAATGACAGAGTAGATGTTGACTAGCAACGCCTCTTATGTGAGGGAATAAATTTGGGAAGATGAAAGTTACCCCTAAACTCGATCTTGAAGTCAGTTTTGTACGACGTCAACGCAGGAAAGAGTACTCTTAGTTACTCCCGATCACATATTGCAACAGTACTCCATGGTAGGAAGTTATTCTGTACACGAATAAGCGAATCGATAAGTACGTATCCGTTTTGTTGGCCTGTAACATTTAGGTTTAATATATTATTTCCGTTCGCCTCCTTCGCTTATACGTTCTCATTGTAAGTGAACTGTAAGTTAATATTATTTTATTAATTAATCGTGTTAATTTAGTAGACATGTATTGTTATATCTCGTCTATACATTTTATAGACGCACTTTTACAAAATGCGTGCCAAAGTACATACACTCGTTTGAACTTGCTTGTTTGTAAAAAATAAAAAACATCAGCTTGTAAAATCAACAAAGTTTTATTTATTTTACAAATTAAAATCTGACAAGGGAGAGAGTTACGCTTTCTTCTCTCTATTTTATGTGTCTTTGTTTTGTCTTCAATTTACATGCACAGCGCCCATATTCTTTGATAGAAATTTAAATTGTTTTTTTTTTTTATTTTGACTTTCGATTTGAAATACTTTTAGCAATTCAAATCCACGGTAAAATCGCTCATTGTTTCTTGTTGTCAATTCCTCGACTAGAATATAAGGTTGACATCATCGCCAGCAATTCAATTTACACCTAGGTTTGTTTGGTTTCGAAATTTTCCGGTGCTGTTCGTCACCTCTGCAACAAAATTATTATCGATACATTCAGTTATTTAGCCATGTCTGTTGGCCTGTCACTGCTAATCGCGAAATAAGTTTTCGTCGTAATGTCACATCTGATTAGCAATATTAGGATTATTTTTGAGTTAAAGAGGAAGTTGTTTACCGTTGATTACACGCATTATTTACAAAGATAATTGGACGCAACTGGAACTTTACTTTACATTATTATTTGTCAGTCTGTGACAATTAAGACTAATATGTAACTAATAGTAGTATGTCTAATATTTAATTAGCATTTTTGTTCATCATTACATGTAGTGTGTCGTGCTTATAATAGTAATACGAATTTTGCATACATGTATATATATATATATATGCATGTGCGTGTGTGTATATATGTGTGTGTGTAGCTGTGTGTATATATGCATATACTAAAACACACACATACATATATATACATATACTCTTTCATACACCTAGTCACAGTAACACACACATATGTAATTATATATATAAACCCACACACACATATATACAAATACGCATATACATACACACACACACATATATATATATATATATATATATATATATATATATATATATATATATATATGTATATATTGTAAGATTAGTGTAGTCGAACCAAGTAGGCTGCCTGCATCTTAAGAATATTAAAAGATAAGAGCGTAATGTTTATTTTTTTATGCATTTTAAGATATTGTAAATGTATAGTACCATCGGCTTGATAGTATATTTCATTGAAAATCCAAACAAATATTAATGACTGATGTTTCATATCTTAGTCTGAAATATCATTTCCGGCACCGTGTTGTGCTTAAAATTGCAATACCAATTTCATTTGTCTGTCACGCTAAATACAAATATTGAAAGGACTCATATTTAGAAACGCGAACTTGTTCAAAATCTGAGTTTTTTTTATCAAGCAGTTCAGTTCGTGTAGTTGGATCATAATCGTTAACCAAAATTAGAGGAAATCGACATGTCCTTTTTTATGGCGAAATTCTTCAAAATATATTTGAGAATCTCTTGCCGAATATATTGTATAATTAGACAGGCATATCCAAGGTCGTTCCAGTGGTTGCTACGTTTGGTAAACATTGAATTTTTTTAATCTGCAAAGAGTTTGCTCCCGGCTACACACACACACATGCACACACACACACATACATATATATATATATATATATATATATATATATGTATATATAAGTATTGTTTATTTTATTTTTGAGAGAGAGAGAAAGAAAGATAGATGGATAGATTGATAGATAGATAGATACTAGCAGGCTGGCCGACATTGCCCAGTCGTAAAATACACTTAAATATGATATTTTGATGAATGCAGATTTCGTTTTTATTATTATATATAATGTTTGAAAAAATGACTCGTCCGCAACCACCGAGAATTAAAATAGAAACGTTTTACTTACCAATAACTGTTTCTTTTGACGTAAACACCCGAGCTATGAAAACATGTTTGCTTCAAGAGTAAAACCAATAGATATTTTGTTACATGCATATTCGTAATGCGCCAAAGAAATTTATATATATATATATATATATATATATATATATATATATGTATATATATATATATATATATATTAAAATGCCACGCTTTTGTACTAGTTTTCCCTGGATAACGACCCGAATACTCTATATATTAAGTTTCATGTATGAAGAGCAAAATCTGACATAGGATTTTGGTGGAAAAATTGTTTAAACAAATATATATATACGCATACATATATATATATATATATATATATATATATATATATATATATATATATATATATACAGAACGAGGTTTATTTTTACTACAACCTTTTAAGGCAAACATTATAAATTATGTAGAATGTCTGCATGAATATAATTACACTTAATAATTAACGTCACTCATGCATATTCGTAATGCCGGGGTTTGAGTTTAACCTGGCAAATTTAATTTTTATAATTTTCACACTTTTCTACTAATTTTTCCCGACTAAAACCGAAATATTATTTGGCATGGCTTTTATTACCCTATATATAAAGTTTCATGTATGTAGACAAAAAATTGACAGAGAAGTTTGGTAGGCAAAACTTTTAAACATATATATATATATATATATATATATATATATATATATATATATATATATATATATATACGCATACATTATTAGGTATAAAAAAGGTTTGTGTATACTGATACCTTTTTACGCAAATATTACACAAATATAAATTATGTAGAATATCCGCATGAATATAATTATACGTAATAGTTAATTAAAGAAAACCAACCCATAGGAAAACCGAGAAAAAAAAACTAATAGGGAATTAATTAAAATGAATGTTTAAAAGAATATGCAAATTAGTTGGATCTTTTGCGGATGAATGGAATTCCCTGATGCATATATAACTAGCATTTTATTTATGAATAAATAGAAAAACAGTTTTATTTAATATGAATATCAATACACACAACACAAATTCATACTAGTATATATATATATATATATATATAATATCTATAATGCATATAATATCAATCATATATATACTATCAATAATATGTATATATTATATCTATAATATATATATATAATATCTATGATAATTATGCATTATGTATAATATATGTATATATAATATATATACATATATGTGTGTGCGTGTGTGCTCTCACACATAGATACATAGACGCACATAGATACATACACACACATATATATATATTTATATATATATATTTATATATATAAAATTCTTTATATTATTCGTGTAGCAGAGTGCTTGACTATAAAGAATATTAAAGTATACGAGCGTAATATATGTTTTTATAGGTATTACAAAATATGATAACTGCTTTAGGTCCGTCTGTTCAACCGGTTAATATTACTCTATTGCCTGTAACCTATATTAATATTTTTATTATATGTTTATTATATGTTATTATTTGGATAATTAATATTATCTTTTGTGTAATAAATCATAATTTCTTCATATCTTAAGAGAAAAATATATTCTCTTATAATATATACTAATATAACTCTGTTGTCCGTAACCTACGTGGATTTTGGAAGTCATTTCGTCGGTTCATTACCTTTTCTGTTGTAACTGAATGACGGCACGAAACAACATGTACCCAACGTAATTATGACTTCTTTTTTGATCGGATCGAGCAGTCGCTGAACGTCAGAGATTCACATGTATCTACAGGGTTAATCTTCTATCCCTTCGACTCCAAGGGATTAACTGACAACCTCTGGCTCTCTTGCTTTCTTTCTGATTGACTAGCAGACTGGGTGACTCTAACTGACGAACCCATAGAACTATATGGAAAATGTCCTTTGTCTATTATGTCAGAAGTGTGTTTTTCAAACGTGACTAATTTCAGGTGGCTATGCATATGTTTGTCCAAAATACACTTCTGCAAACAAAATACTCTTCTCCCAATCTATTTTTTTAACCTAACCTATTTTTTAACAATATATATTTTATATTTTCATTGTTCATTCTTTTACTGACATATTTAATATTCAGAATCCACAATAGGCTTAATTTCTCACATTTCATGCCTTAAAATTGCCTACAGAGTTCGACTAGAGGCTTATCCTTATCTCATTTTCACTTATCTAATATTCTTCTTATTTACATGGAATGGGGACAACCTTTATCTGTAAATACTGTACTCCGATGAAGAAAGACGGTTATGGAGTTCCAAAAAGTCATGTCCGAGTTAAACGGCCATGAAACGAATTTTAACCGGTACATAAGTGTAGTTCTAGGTGGTACCGATTTTGGAAATACCCAAGAAACTTCAGTCGCGTGGCCTTGATCACCTGCACGGTGATGGGATTCAATGCGCGATTCCGATTATTCTTATTTTCACAAATAAAAGAACAAAATAAAAAGCAAATAAAAAAGAAGAAATACAAAGGAACATAGTCGAAGTATTCGGAGAGATACGTGTGACGCACGCTGCAGTCTGTATCTGACGTTGGCGTAGGTGTCCTGTTTTGCTTGCTGTCTCCTGGTGGAAATTAAATCAAATTGACGGTTTTGTTTGGTAGTTAAGTTGCCAATTACGTAGACTATGAAAGAAATAAAACCAATCACAGTTTCTGTTTTTACAAGGATAATTTATTCAATAGGACTCCTGACTACAACGTTTTGTTATAAAACTGGGAAATTAAATGAAAAAATATATATGCATTTTTAACAACGCAAATATTTACAGTCGTGTGTAACAGTTCGTTCAGAAAAGAAAAACATATCTGCGGCGTTTCATCTTTTTTCATTCTTTTATCACTCGAATTTTTCAATTTGGTGAAATCTCCTGTGCTTATTAGGTCAGTAAATGTCTATCACAATCCCAGGATAAGAAAATCTTTGGAATTGACCTTCGGGTCAATACTATTTCCCAAGTTGAGATAAAATAATGTTAATACTATTTTCCCAAAATCAATAGTTTCCTTCAAAAACAATATTATTACCAATCCCTATATCCGTTCAGCTGAAATTATTTTTCCTCATTTAAGTTTGAGTAATTAACTCATTAATTGCAGCCAGCAAGGCAATCGGGAATTGCGCTGTATTGCTAACATAATAAAAGTTCTTACTTAGCTCTATTACAAAATTCGACCGCCACAGGAAATTTTGTCACATTACAGTGTTGGATCATGTTCTTAGTTGCTTATAAAGAACCATGACAGTTAGAGAGAAAGAGAGAAAGAGAGAGAGAGAGACCAAATGAATCTGTACAAAAGAACTATTCATATGAAATGAGATATACTATGAGAGGCAGAGGTTTGAGCATCTGTGTTGTGGCCGCCGAGTGTTACATGTATTTCGATGGTATTTTTAATTGATAATCGACGTAAATGGCGTAATTCCTGGAGCTCCAAATCTCATTCGCACTAGTTCCAAAGCAGCAATCAATAAAATAATTATCAAATGTACAAAATGATCATTTGAACAATAAAATATGCATATTTAGTGCGAACCCGTATGCGATTTTCACGAAAAACACCCGTCTAGCTGAATCCACTGTGAAAAATTGCCCCGACTCTATATCTGTGCCTAAATCAAAACGCGGATTTCATGAACAAAGCTTCTTTCTTATAACTGCACGCCTGTGGAACTCTGTTCCGTCTGCCTGCTTCCCTCCGGACTACAACTTGGATGTCTTCAAGTCTAATGTTAACAAATTCCTAATAAACCGCCCCCTTAAGTAAACACTTCATCAAATCTCCTCACTAACGTAATGTACTTGCAATAACCCTTATCCCTGAGTGGCTTCCGGACCTTGATAAGTGGTGATCACTGTGTAAAAAAAAAAAAAAGATTACGATTAGACATTCACTTTTTTTTCTTTTTTTTCCTTCACGTGCTGTGGTGTTTTTTCTATTTTCTTCTACGGAAGGCTAGCGCACACTTGTAATAAGCAAACTCCATCAGACACTGCTTTCTCTACTAATGTAAACGCTTTCGATCCATCGTTTGTCTGCTGCTGCTGCTGCTTTTTCTATGAGCTGATACGTGCTCTGTTACACACACGCATATAAATCCATACACATACACACATAAATGTGTGTGCATATATAAATATATTATATTATATAGTATATATATACGTAAGAATAATCGTCTGTGTGTGTCCTTATGCATAAGTGTATGTTTATACGTGTATTTCCACGCCTATATAGTTTGATGGAAACGAAGATTAATAATGAATTTCATGTTGAGTTAAATGCGTCATTCTGGTTGACCGGCCATGTTAAATCGTTTTAAGAGATTAATCTTCTCAAATCCATTTTATCACACATTAAATGGCGGTGGAACATCAATCATCGCCTGTTTGTTTAATGAAAAGCGGCTAATTAAATAACACATATTGTCTTATTAAGGAGATCCCTTATTGGTACGGTCGGTTTATTCGAAGAATCTCTCTATTTCTGTTTCTCTCTCTCTCTCTCTCTCTCTCTCTCTCTCTCTCATATATATATATAACAAACACACACACACACACACATATATATATGTATATATATATAGAATGTTTTTTCATTAATATTTCAAATTTTATTTATACCATATATTTTAATTCATTAATGTCAATATAATTATTTTAAGAGCATAAAACAAAAAAATTATATAAGTCTATATTCCAGTTTTTCAACTGATTCGTAGCGCAAAATCTTCATTAAATTATTACACCCATCGATTTATCTATTCTGCCTTAACTCCCCAGAAAAAAAAAATTATAAATATTAATTCATTAAAAGAAACCAAAATGCATATGGTAATAATTACAAAATTCAAAAAAATTACTATTTTTATTACGTCATTTTGAAATTGACATTTAATATTATTTTTGTGCAAGGGAAACGGTTTTGTAAAGAATTATCTATGTCTAGGTACTTTAAAAATAAATTGTAAGATAGTAAATTTTTGAAATATATATATTGTATTTTGTGTAGAGAAAGTTGTTAGATGAGACAAGTTATTTATTATCATCTGAGATGAGTATTGGCTGAAGAGAGTTGATATGGATATCTTAAACGGTCCTAAATATCGGACTTGAAACCGAGGGTACCAATGACTTGTCTAATCTAACAAATTTCTGTACACAAAATACAAAATATAAATACGCTCTTATATTGCGTTTTTTTTTTCTTTTTAATTGAGCACTCTGCTGGATTTCTTTTTCCATAAAGACTAATCACACACAGACACACACACACAGACAGACACACACACACACATATATATATATATTATATATATAATAGCTTAGATGTATTCAATAGTGTAACTAATGAATTAAACGAGGTTATTTGGAGTGCTCAATATAATCAGAGCATGATATATATTCTATGATTGTAAACAAATTTACATGGTAAGGGCACTAGATGTACTAATGTTTTCGATAAATGGAGAGATAAAACCATAATTCTTCGTCGGTGATTTATTTAATGTTTGCTCTTCAGCGACAATGTTTCGAGGACTGTTTTTTTTTTTTTTTTTTTTTTTTTTTTTTTTTTTTTTTTTTGTGGAAAGCAACCGTTTCTTAAGTCGCATGAAACAGAACTTGTGATTTACACCGACTATTATTGCGACAAGCTTTTATAGTGTCCCGAACAGGTAAATTTGTTTATATTTATATACACATACATACACAGACAGACACACACACCCCTCCCCACACACCCACACCCACACACACACACACACCCACACACACACACACACACATATATATATATATATATATATATATAAATTATAAAAATAAATTTTAGATATAACTATATTTAATTATCGGGTCAATAGAAACTAAATAAAATATGAATAAAGATAAGATATCTTTATTCAAGGACATTTCATAGATAAATGCTTCTCATCAGAATAGGAATAGGAGAAAAAGTTCAGGCAAAACGAAAATATTGAATTAAAAACATAAGAAATAAAAAAAAATTAGCAGATTCCTCCTAAACTTTTTTTTAGTTAATTAAACAATTTTCTCCTCATAAGCGCGTAGATCTTTTCTTTTCAACATTTGAATGCATATTTTAAGGTTGAATCAGATGTATGTGCGTACATGGGTAAGCATACGTACATAATTTTTCATATATCGTTACTCATTATCTCTCTATAAAACTATATAAATATACTTCCTATTGTTTAAAATATCTCTCTCACTATGTATATATATATATATATATATACATACATATATATACATACATATACATATATAATCCTAGATATACATATATATACATACATATATGCATATATATACAAATATATATATATATACCTATATATACATATTTATATATACACACATATATATATATAATTTATATATATATATATATATATATATATATATTATTTATTCAGAGGTAAACAGTTAAATTCTGTAGCTAAAAAAACTGTTTCGTTTTCTATTTTTTTCTATGACGTAAAATGGTTCAGCGTCGCCTGACTTAACCAGATGGATGTTTGTAGCGACCAAATGTATCTATTTGGCTTCTAATAATTTATCAATAAAAAAAAGGATTTTGTTCTTCTCGAACACTACCTAACCACCTGGCTATCTTCATTAGCCCCTACTGAATGCCAAAGTCTTATTGTTCGCTATATATATATATATATATATATATATATATATATATATACACACATATATATATATATACACATATATATATATATATATATATATATATATATATATATAGTAATTTATAAAATATATATGGCGATTAACCTACACTGAATATTCTGCGTTTCATCCACTATAGGATTCGTCAGGCTTATGCGCGAATTTTGTGGTTGCTTCTTGTTTTTATATATGTTGAGGATTTCTAGTTAGCCAATCAGCTTTCTAGTATCCAACGCGCCCCCTCCTATCAGCCAATGGGCATGCATTTTATCGAACAAAGGATCTGTTTTAGAACTAGGTTAGTGGTTTAAGGTAGATATTTTCATTCCTTTATATATATATATATATATATATATATATATATATATATATATATATATATATATATAAATATATCAATGTGTACACACATACATGCACATATATATATACATATATGTGTGATCGTTTATGTATATTCATGTTTATTTAATTTATTTATTTGTTTGTTTACTTTTGTTATTGTTAGTTTTAAAGCTATTTTGTATCGCTATCCTAGAGTGAGTTTTGTTTTGTGAACACAGTTGTTTGCTATTTCTCGTCTACAGTTTAATAGATTTTGAGGTTCGTTTAAAGTACAGGATAGCACATTTTTCATGGAGGCATAATTTACATGGGTCTTTTAAATGTCTGCACGTGGTAGCTTGTCTCATTATTTTCCATTCCACTACCGGCGAATGTCCGCTTTCTTTGAGTTCCCAGTATTTGTTCGCTAGTGTTGTTTTTATACGGTGTTTTTTTTTTAATTTTTGAATGCATTAGCGAATAAATACTGGGAACTCAAAGAAAGCGGACATATCATATTTTATATAATATTATATTGTATTATACATAATATTGTATTATATTATAGATATAAGATAGGATTATATATATAATATAATATTATATTATATTTATATAATATTGTATTATAGATATAATATTCTATTATATAATAGCAAGGTCAAGTCAAAGTTTTTTATATGGACTAAATTAGAAAATGTGAAAACCTGTAAATGTTGTTAAATTATAAAATCATATTTATTTTGTAGTTTTTTGTTTCGTGTAAGTCAGAATTTTCGCAAATAACCTGGCTATCTCAAGGAGATGTCAGTCCCAGTAAGTAGTTTTGTTTTTCTTTATAATGCTGTTATAAGAGGTCGAAGCCTCACGGGGGAAAATACATATTCCATATGTGCTGTTTAAGATTCCGCTGTCGCATTTTAAAACCCTTACCCGAAGAGAAAATTATGTCTCTCTGTATTGAGATTCCGCTGAAACATATGCACATATATAACCCATGAGCTTTGTATAATAAATAGACTATACATGATGATTACAACATCTTGTCAGAAGAGTGTCACTCCCTCAGTCAAAAATGACTTCCATCGCCACAGGACAATTTTATTAGACAAATGCCTGAGGGAGTATCTATACCCAGATGATGTTACAGAGTCTTACCTTTGTACGACAGCTAAGTCTATCTCTCGGTTCAAATGTTGAGATCCAGCACCAAGCAAGAGTAAGATATCAAGCAAAAAGTTAAACTGCAGACCAGCTTAATGCGGGTACTGGTGTCCCGCTTTCTGGTTTTTAAATCAAAGATTTGCTTCTCCTTGAAAGGTTGCCTTCACCACAGCTTACGGGAGCCCTCTCCACCCCAATACACAAACACACACGGTGCTAGTTTGTCGTTGACCCCGAAAAAGGGTTCATTCGCCCTTTGGAAGGCGTCGTTTTTAATCATTCAGGGAGACCCTAGCCACACTCCTCACAAAAAAAAGTCTGGTGGGGGAACCAGTTTAGTCGCCGGTGACTCGACCATGAGGCAGGTAGTACTGGGTTACATGGTACCAGTAGCATATGACAAGACCTGGCATCAACTATACATACACACATAAATACACACACACACACATATATATATATGTGTGTGCGTATAATAAATAGATTATACAACCCCCCACACATATATATGTGTGTGTGTGTGTGTGCGTGTGTGTGTGTGCGTGCGTTTTTATCTTATTATTCTCTGTTTTGATATTGTTTCTCATCAATTTGTTCAAGCTAGGAAAGGAGCATCCTACCGGATCCCAGACATTTACTCATAAACTCAGATATCCAAACAAAAAGATCCTTTAGTATTCTTGCTGTCCCTTTCAGTGCAATTGTCTCAATCCCTCTTGCAGTTGGTTCACCGGGTATATTAGCCAAGTAGTTTTTGAAATTCTTTCACATAAGTCCAGTTTCTATAAGAGTGTGCCTTTTTAGATTTATTAGCTGATGATTTTTAGTGAAAGAAATTGTAAGCAAGTTTGAACCAAACAAATCGATCATTGTTATTGATTGCACTATTTAAATTTTCCAACTAAAAACACATGAACCGTTTTTTTTTTGTTCATTTTCAAAATAACAAAAAAAATGGTCTCCGCGTCCTAAATATTTTGATCATCTTTTGAAATTTTATTCAGAATAAAGAATGGAAAGAATCGCAACATTCTGCTAATGAAGGAACATTGTTCTGTCGATCTCACAATCTGTCATTTTCTTGTTGTATGCTTTCACCAAAGCCACAAAGAAAGAAAGAAAGAAAGAAAGAAAGAAAGAAAAATAACATGAATAATAATTCTCCCAGCTCCAAGACTGTCACCTCCCACTACAAACCAAACGCTTTGTTTTATTTATTTTCCAAACTTTCATCAACACTATCATATTTTTATATCCATCAACGCATCGATATTAAAGGCGTTTCTGTACTGTTTTCTTCATCGCTAGATCTGGCATGTGTCCGTTATAAAACAAAAAAACCTTATTAATCACTAAATGTTGAATTCTCATTAAAGATTCTTATATTATCCATATCTATAACTGAGAATTCAATGATCGAATTATTTTAAACCATCGCATTCAAGCATATTGCCCGAGATATTTTATTAGTTCCCTGTGTTTTAAATGGTGACAGATGATTTGGCGTCCCCGATGAAATATCTTCCAACGTATATAATATGGATCATTATAATATTATTAAATATGTATCATTATAATGTGTATTATAATAATATGTATTATTATAATTTTATTATAATATGTATTAATATAATAATATTATTATAATATGTATTATAATATTATTATAATATTATTACAATATGTATTAGTATAATATTATTATAATAATACATATTATAATAATATAATTGTAATGTTATTATTATGATATTATTAATATAATATATATATATAATTATAATATGTATTATTATAATATTATTATAATATGTATTATTATAATATTATGATATGTATTATAATAATAATATTATTATGATATGTGTTATAGTATTTTTATTATATGTATTATTATAATATTATTATAATAATACATATTATAGTAATATTGTTATAATGTTATTATAATTATCGACGGCCTTTAATATGTCAAGAGCAATTGTCCTAGAAAGGAAGTCTTTGCCGAGAGATTCACTAATTCTATGGAATATAACTGAAGCAAATATGTACACACACAGGCATTTTCACTTATATATATATATATCTATATATATATATATATATATATATATATATATATATATATATATATATGAGATACATTTTATATGAAAATAATTGGAATGATGTGAACAATTGTTACTTCTATTAAAAATATGTGTAAAATTATTTATTGTAATTGTTAACTTGCTTTTTATGTGAAACATTAAAAAATAAACTTTTTAGAGAAAAGTATACTTACGTAAAACTCCTCCTCCTACTACTACTATTCCTACAACTACTACTATTACTACTACTACTTCTGCTAATAATAATAATAATAATAATAATAATAATAATAATAATAATAATAATTCTCAATGAATATGATAATTTCTTCAGTTTATATACCTGTGTGAAGATATTTCCTCGGGGACGACAAAGCATCTATCACTGTCTAAAAAACGGGGGAGTTAATGCAACGATAAAAAGTCACCGTGAACTATGCCGTAATGTCAAAACATTGCCTCAAAGTATTTTTGTATTTTTTTTTTGTTAGTCTAAAAGGGTAAAACGTTTATAATCAGTTCTAGTTCGGTTTTACTCAGAGAATGCGCATTGCCCGAAAATGCGACTCATGGATTCATTGAGAAAGGACTTGAATGCCCACAGAAGAGAACCTGCACACCTCTTAGACACTATCAGGTGCGGTTTACTTTTCTGTCTCTTTTGTATGAATGTGTTTCTGTCCTTGGTTTTCCATTCAAGCACGACTTATTAGTGGATACGTATTTCTAGGTTGTGTGTAATGTTGTCTCATAATATTGCACAAGTTTTGTAGCATAATTTATATTATTATTATTATTATTATTATTATTATTATTATTATTATTATTATTATCATTATCATTATTATTATTATTATTAACATTATTATTATTATTATTTACTCACTGGAAGTAGTCATCAAAGATTAATGTTTGATTACAATATTTCGCGATCACTGGACTATGAGTACGTCTTCTCAGATTTCTTATACTCTCCTTCTCTTTCGATAACCTTTGTGATAGAATTCGCTGTATCGCAACAGACGCTTACCATTGATTTCTCGTAGGCAGGAAGGATTGGTCGTCACCGGAAATTTTGTGGCACATAACCAAGCTCCTAGTATTTTCTGCACACACTCTCCAGAGGCCTTATTTGTACTTCCATCCATCGGTCCATCCATCCTACTTGACCCCCCCCTCATTTATCTGGTGGGAGCGTCAGTTTATGGTGAAACATACAAACTAAAAACCTATGATACAGCTCTTTTAATTGTAATTATACAGTTTTATCATTTATATTGTTGTTTCTTTTTTTTTTGTTTTTTTATGTCTATTACACGCACAGTCTGTATACAGAGATCATTAACTGACAATAACTGATGGTGTATCCTGGAGTGTCGGAGACAACAAGTTTCCGAAGATCCCCAATACTCTCTACTACCATCTATAATATTGTTAATGAGTTTGCATCATAGAAACAGCCGCCTGTCGATAAATTATTGCTTGCAAAGACCATTGCACTTAATTGTGTTATAGGTGGCAATAAGTAGTCTACACGTCCTAACCCTCCTCGCCGTCATCTACCGGAGATTCCTTTAGGCCTTAACGCCATCGTTGTTTTTATTTTATTTTATTATTATTATTATTATTATTATTATTATTATTATTATTATTATTACAACCACCTTAGCCATCTCACGACTATCCATTATGCCGCCTGTCTATGCAGACAGTTTATTTTTTGTTGCACAGGTTCGTAGAAAACATGCTATTGGCGGGGGTTCCAGTATCATTTTTTATTAATTTTGTAGTATTTCCCATATAGTCGGTTTACTTAGAGCTCATCTGAGTTAGTTTTTCAGCAAAACTGGCTGTTGTATTTCGTCAGTCTTCTGTTAGGGTACTAGTTCTTTTAGTTCTTTTAGTTCTTTTAGTCTTTTATCCACCCTCTTTGTGTTTGTTCTTAGTGCTCCTACAATTATTGATAATGTTTACATTTTATTCATTTTCTTTCATTGCTTTCAGTACTTCGGCAGTTCCGCGTATTTGTTTCGTCTTTCTATTTCATCGATCTTTGGCAAGTGGGGTGCTGAGTCAGCGAAATCTACACTTTGTCACTTGTTTTTTTTTTCTTGTTAATTATTATAAGGTCAAGTTTCGCTAATTGGATGCGTTTTTTTGTTTTAACCAGCGTGTACTAAACGACGTTGTCACTTTCGTTTTCCAATACTACTTCCGTTTTGTGTTTGTACTATTTGTCCACGTGTTCGAAG
>NC_136516.1:2662500-2702500 GCF_053919585.1 Euprymna scolopes
ATTAGTTTTTTTTTTATTTGTAACGTAATATTCTATTTTACAATATAACAAAAACACGTGTGGGTGGTTGTGATCAACGCAGGCGTACTTAGATAAATGAGTTGTAAAACGACTACCTCTTTTTGCGAATGATTCACAGTGGCACTAATATAAAATAACTGCCTCTTTCAATGAATCTCGACGTATAAATTTCGATCAACTAATCGGAAATCAACATTTATTTGTTTGAAGTATTGGAGTCTTTGTATAAACCTATTCTCACAGTTTGGAACAAGTGCTAAAATCACTCGGTATAAACAGTTGCCAAAAAAAGTATAGAATACAGCAAACCTCAGGTTTTACATCAGAGTTCACACCTTTCTTAACGATCATTGGTAGTGCATCTGTCCTAGTGTTTTTAAAACGCATCCTGATATACACACCTGTTAAGTAAAACGTCCAATATACAAAGTACGATACCCGTTCAAAAAGTAATTCTACTTATACTTTTAATTCCGACGGAATGGATCAGAGAAAATTGTAAAATGCAGTGTTATGATGAGAGAACATATGAATCCAAAGCCTAACCTGTTTTAGTGAGTGTAAGACGCTATGAAACTAACCCAGTAATAGTCGCGTGTCAAATGCAGTGATGCATCGTAGAATTCATTAAAAAAAGTTCATTAAGAAGAGCTATGCAGTAAAATAAATGCTGAAGAAAAAACTGGTCTCCTGCTTTGATAGGGTACTATTCCTCTATTCCTAATTCTTGCATTGTTGATTGAAAAATATAAGCGAGTTCCTTTTGGAACGACTCCTGTATAAAATATCCTACACAGTCATCTTTCATCGCTGTGCATTGAAAATTCAAGTAACTATGTAGAAAGATAGATACTGGAGTAAAAAAAGGGTGCTCCTTTTAATCGTAAACTTTTTATTGATAATTTCTTTTTTTTAAGTAAGAATATAGGAGTCTTTACTTTAGAAAAAAACATTGTGATGCTTAATATATATATATATATACATATATATATATATATATAGTATATATATATATATATATATATATATATATATATATATATATATATTATCTATCGTTGTTTCCGAGTGAAAAAAAGAAATTTCCCATAATCGCGAACGTTTTCAACCTCCATTGGTCATCCTCAGGCGAGTAGAAAAAAATAAAAAAATGAAATTCGGAAAAAACGTTCGGAAAATGGTCCGACAAAGAGAAAAAGAGAAGTACAAGAAAAACAAACAAGAGTTATCTGTGCTATTTAATGAAACCTGCATCTAGAAGTGTAAGCAATTTGGAGTTTCAGAACAGTTTCAGATGGTTAGCTGTTACACACAAGTCCTGGGACGTGACTTGTTTGGAGTAGACAGTTCCACAGAACAAAATATTCTTACCGTGTGGAAACCCGGGAAAAGAACATGTGAAATTGCTGCAGAAAAGGTTTAATATTTATGAAGCAATTCTGGTTTCTGATTGGTTGGTAGCAGAATATGAATGAATTTGATTCGTCAGTTCTTAGCAGCATCGTTTATAAATAGAATCGTCCGACTGTGTGGGATCATACCCCATTATACTGGTGTATAATGGGATTTGTCTTCTTTAGGGGAGCCTGCGGGGTTCCCACTTTCCGGCCTTGTGCCACAAAATGCTGATGTGGGCAGCATTTAAATAACTACCCCATTATACTGGTGTATAAGTGGATGTGTCTCCTAGCGGCTTCGGCTGCGGGGAGACAGGGTAGTACAAGTCAAGGATTCGTTACCTGTACACTCCGCCCAACAGGTGAAAGACCGGGAACCGGCCCAGCACCTGTTGCACTGAGGTACACCGCCTGGGTAATACCTAGGAGGCCCACCCTCGCAGGCTTTGCCACCGGGCTTTACGGTGGGGAAAGTTTATTGCTTGCTGCCTGAAGCGCCCCGACCGGGGAATGCCGACGGGGTTACTCAAGCAATTTTTAAAATTGCAGGAGTGCCCCTTCTTTAAGAGAGGCTGCGGGGTTCCCACTTTCCGGCCTTGTGCAAAATATTGCCGATGTGGGCGGCAATTAAATAACTACCCCATTAAAACACCAAAATATTGCAACACGCACACACACACACACACACACACACCCACACACACACACACACACATATATATATATATATATATATATATATATATATATATATATATATATATATATATATATATATATCCTGGCTTGAGGAAGTTGCCTGTCTAGCCGAATTGATGAGCTGTGAAATAGTGAAAGTGTAGGTATGTGGATGATGATTATAATGCTCCCTATCTTGCGTTGAGCATATTGGGAAGTGATATACAAACTGCCATTAGCTTATTTAGCGACACTCTTTGTGTAAACAAATCGAGCGGAGGCACTTGGACGATGTCAAAACATCGTTAATTCATTACCCACTCAGCAGTATAGTGTGAGAAGCCTTGGCTGTCAGTTGGGCGGTCGGGTTTCGATCCTGGCTTGAGGCAGTTGCCTGTCTAGCCGGACTGATGAGCTGTGAAACAGCGAAACAGTACTGTATGTGGATGACTATAAGTCTCACTATCTTGGGTTGAGCATTTCGATAAATGATATACAAACTGCCATTAGCTTATTAAGCGACGCTCTATGTATAAACAAATCGAGTGGAGACATTCGGACGAAGTCAAAACATCGCTAATTCATTACCCACTCAACATCAGCCGTATAGTGTAATGGTGAGAAGCCGTGACAGTAATTTGGGCGGTGTGGGTTCGATCCTAGCTTAAAGCAGTTGCCTATCTAGCCGCACTAATGAACTGCGAAACAGTACCGCATGTGGCTGACTATATATATATATATATATATATATATATATATATATATATATATATATATATATATATATATATATGAATGCAGGCTTTGTAAACAAAGACGAAACGATAAACCATATAGTAAGTGAATGCAGCAAACTGGACCAAAATGAAATACAAAAACATGCACGATCAAGTGGGGAAGGCAGTATACTTGGAATTATGCAAAAAAAATTGCGTCTTGAACGCACAGACAAATGGTACAAGCATAATTCCGCAAAAGTACTTGAAAACGAGAAGCACCTGAGACATGGACATACAGACGGAAAACCCATCCAAGCAAGAAGACCGGATGTCATAATAATGAACAAAAAGGAGCAATTCTGTCAAATCGTAGATTTTGCTGTCCCAGCTTGGCCACATGGTAAGTATCAAAGAAAAGGAGAAACGGAGAAAATACACAGTGCTTGCCATTGGTATTTCGATGATGAAGAAAATTAACATAATAACAATAACATTAGGAGCACGAAGCACAATTCCGAAAAACGTTGAAAAAAGAATTGGTGAAATTGGAATCAGAGGAATGACTGCAAAGGTACAATGAATAAGGATAATGAAAACAGTTTAAATATTAAGGAAAATCCTGGAATGCGTACATTAATAGGCATGAACAACATGCGTTGGCAAAACAAACCGCAGCAGAGGCAAAACATGACGAAGCGTTATAGGGAACGAATAACGCTTAAGATGCATAACTATAAGTTCTACAATCCCTCACCCCTCCCCTCCCGGTGCCTTATCACCCCCTCCCCCCAAAAAAGTATCAAGGAGGATAGAAAGACCGAGGAGAGAGCGCTGACCTCCGCTGGACAAGCGCGGAGAAATCTGGGACCTGGGGGGGGGCTTACCGTCACTCAAATTCTAGTGGAGACCAATGGCCCCCTGCCAGCGATAAATCCCTGATGAGAGGCTGTTTCGATAATGCAAATTTATCTGCAAATTCTATCAAAGGAGTTGGAGAGTGTTAAACGTCTGGGGAGACTTGTTGTCACTCAGCTTCCAGGCAAACACCACAGGGTTTCAATGGAAGATCTTTGATGACCTGTGTGAAATCTACTTGTGAGCCAATAATAATAATAATAATAATAATAATAATAATAATAATAATAGCAATATAAATAATTCACTCGGCCCTCTAGAATTAACTACAAGTTTTATTTAGAGAGAAACGGCGAAAGCCAACGGGTTTAAGGAAGCATTGAATATAAATAATCACGCAAGTTGGAATCTAACAAACTTTGCTAAATCGTAAAAACTGCATTAAGCGTTATTCTTCAGAATCAACAACCGAAGGGTAAATAATGAAAACTTAAATATTGAAAAGGAATTTCAAAAAACATAATTAAGAGTAGAATCCAAATAAATGGATGAATGAAATAAAAATTCTGAATGAAATCTCTTTCTTTACAATACTATTTCTCGTTTATATTAAGTAGGATGTGAGCGCATCGAATGCAGTTGTGTTATTCTTTAACAATGAACAATTTTCAAGTTTACATTGTTCCTTGGATATTCTTCGATACTCGCTGAAAGCTTTTCGCAGGTATTTCTACGATATGATTCTATAATATGATTGTTTGTAGCAATAGAATGCCAAGAAATCTGCCATAGAAATAATATTACAACTTATAAAAAATGGCTATAAAAATGCCTTTCTTTGCTTTAAATTAGTTGGGGTTTATATTCGGATGTTTAAGAATACTAAGTTTTACACAGCTATCACGCTAGAGCAGTATTCGTTCCAAACCTCTCTCAGATCTCCACGCTGTACCGTTGAAAAAGAACAAATAAGAGAAAATAATTAGAGATTCCGATTCCGTTTTGTTTTTCTGTCTTTTTTTTTTTTTGTAAAAACCTTTGGTATTAGTTTCCAAACAATGTTCACTTCTTGTTTTCTCATTTACTCTTCATTTCATCTGCTGTGAAAATAACAAAACCCTGCCGTCTTGACACCAGCTTAAAAGTCACTAGCCGCGTACACTTTTCTGGTCCGAACTCACGTAAGCATTAACCAGCCATTTCTCGCATTCGATTTTATACGTACATTTTCATCGACGCGTATGTTTATTCTTCGCCCAATCACTTTGGTCCTAGATATCACCTTAAACTATATCCAATAGTAGGCTCCAGCTTGCGGGCTTTGGGGAGTTTGGAGGCACCCTTGAATTGCCATTGCGCCCAGGTCCACTCTGACCCGGAGCGGTAGTACCTGTTAGGGTCCCAACTATGGGTTAAATAGAAACCGATTTGAAAACAACAAATATATTCTATTAAAAATTTTTCTTCTGAATCTTTGGATTCGGCATTAAATAACCTGAAAAGGGTTGATATGCCGTAAAACAAAACCAACCAACCAACCCAACTGCTTGGAGTATTATTTCCTGTTTTCTACTGACTCAAGCCCGCGCGCACGTCCTAATTTGTATATGTGCTTTTTCGCCTATTGCTGCTAATATCCTTGCAAGCCAGCTATTCTAAACCTTCTGCTAATGTTTTCCCGCGGGCTTATACAAGTTCGGTTTCACTAGTTTTGTTGCTGTACTTATTTTCGAAAAGTTTCGGCCGATTAAGATCTCGCTTTTTCTCAGCTAGATTTGATTTAACTCCAAAAACTTAGTCGTCAGATTAAAGAATGGTTGATTTATTTTAATGTGTCTCTCCTTTTGCTTTTATATAATTTGATTCGAAAATGCAGCGAGTCGACAAATTTAACCCCAGAGTTTTCAAGTTCATCTGTTCGAACCTGTACAGCCTTTCGTGCTATTTGGATTCTCCACACTACTGTTCGGTTATGGCCTTAGCTGGTAAAATTAGCTGCAAATGTTACGGAATTGTAAAAAAAAAATGGAACTTATCAGCCGTAAGTCGACTAAAAGTTCTCTTGATTGTCTTCTTTAATATTCATGTATAGGTTTGTCTGTCACATTCTAACATTGCCGCACACACGTGACGATCGCTCAAAGAAAAATAATAAAAGCCGGAGCGCTAAATGTTTCGCTTTCGATTCTAGCTGATAGTCCTCAAGTAATAGGTTGTAAAAAAATTTCACATCACTACTATATATTGTGTAGAATATAAAAATCAAAAGAACACTGGCTCTGAAATATAACAAACGAAACCTGCATGAATTAAAATATCGTATGTAAGGGCATTTTACGATCGGGACACGTCGCGCGGCCACGGCATTATATTATGTACAATATAATAATCAATAAGGAATAAAAAAAAATAGGGAATGTACATAAATCAAAGTACCATATACAAGCATTATTTACGGCGACCACTATACGCTGTGTATAATAAAATGATCAATAATTAGTTTACAAAATTCGAAATCTACACAAATTAACATATGTCATTTAACATGTTTAACGACCGGTCAACGTTGAGTATCCTACTAGTATATATACACAAAAACAACCTTGTCAGTCTGTTCTCAATCTGCCTATATATCTGTCTGAGAAACGATCTGTAACAAAATCTTCGTTCATTTTGTAGTCTACAGGCTTGGCACTTGATATATAAGTTATATGAACATATGAACCAAATTCGTATTTGGCGTTTTGCCGTTAGAATTTTTTTTTTTTTTTTTTTACACAGTGATCACCACTTATCAAGGCCCGGAAGCCACTCAGGGATAAGGGTTATTGCAAGTACATTACGTTAGTGAGGAGATTTGATGGAGTGTTTACTTAAGGGGGCGGTTCATTAGGAATTTGTTAACATTAGACTTGAAGACATCCAAGTTGTAATCCGGTGAGAAGCAGGCAGACGGAACAGAGTTCCACAGGCGTGCAGTTCTACGAAAGAAGCTTTGTTCATGGAATCCGCGTTTTGATTTAGGCACAGATATAGAGTGGGGGAAATTTTTCACAGTGGATTCAGCTAGACGGGTGTTTTTCGTGAAAGATTGGCGAGGGGGGACCAGAGATTGGAGTTCAGACGAGCACCTGCCATGAAAATAACGATAAAACAAGGATAGGCTCGCAACGTCTCTTCTGTGAGAGAGGGGTTGCAAGGTAGAGAAAAGGGCATCCCCCACTAAGCCACGAAGTCTATTTTGTACTATGTCAAGGCATGATAGGCTGTTTTTGGCAGCTCCTGCCCAGATATGGCAACAGTATTCCATCCTTGGACGTACTTGGCTTTTATATAGATAGAGAATTGCATCAGTAGTGAGATATCTTCTGGAGCGGTAGAAGGATCCCACCATCTTTCCAGCGACCTTGGCAACAGACTTGATGTACATGTTCCATTTAAGATCAGGAGTAAAGGTCAAACCCAGAAGCTTGTCAAAACACGGGACCTCACCCAGACAAGAGCCATCCATCACAATTGATGCCAGATGGGGATCAGAGCGTTGATGATGTAAGGATAGGAGTTTGGTTTTGGATGCATTAAAGGTAACCAGCCACATCTTCCCCCACTGAACCACGCGCTCGAGATCAGAGGAGAGAGAATCAGAGAGAACTTTGTCATTTACAGCCTTTGATGTGTTGCTGTAGATGGTCGTGTCATCAGCATAGATGTCAACGAATGATTTAAGTATGTGTTTAGGGAGGTCATTGATGTAGATCAGGAAGAAAGTTGGGCCCAGGATTGACCCCTGAGGGACCCCAGAATTTATATTGCAGGCCTCCGATTTTTGTCCATCTACCACTACTCTTATAAGCCTATCGGAGAGAAATGATTTAATGATTGAGAAACATTTCCAGTTATACCGTAGCTGGAAATCTTGTGAAGTAGACCCTTATGCCATACCTTGTCGAAGGCCTTTGATATGTCAAGAGCAATTGCCCTAGAAAGGAAGCCTTTGTCAAGAGATTCACTAATCCTGTGGGATATAACCGTCAGCACATCTGCGTTAGATCTTGCAGAGCGGAAACCATATTGTGTGTCACTAAGAAAGTTATTCCTGCTGAGGTGGTTGACTATTTCTCTATTTAATATTGATTCCAGCAACTTACTCATGACACAGAGGAGACATATTGGTCTGTACTGAGAGGGAGATGACTTATCACCTGAATTCTTTAATACAGGGCAAACTGATGAGGTTTTCCAGGGGGTCGGAAAGCACTTCTCCTTAAGGCATCGCTTAAATAGTTTCGTAAGTATGGGAGCAAGTTCTGGTTGAAGCTTTTTTAACACTATAATTGGGATGCCATCAGGGCCAGTTGCTTTACTGGAATCTAGGTTTTTTATTAGCTTGGCGACCTCATGCACGGATATTTGTATGTTACCTAGCTTGGTCTGTGTTATAAGAGGAAATATGGGGAGTTGATGGCCTTCGTCGCATAGGGTATAATTAGCTGCAAAGTTCTTTGCAAATAGTTTGGCCTTGTCTGACACTGACGAGATGACCTCTGGTCCATTGATAATGGTTGGGATAAAACGCACACTTCTGTTCAGGATCCTATTTGTTATTTGCCAAAACTGGTGAGAACCAAGCCGCTGATCAGCTACCTTGGATTTAACAGACTGGGCATATAGCTCTCTTGCATTTTTTATTACTCTTTTACAGTTGTTGCTGGCAGTCCTGAAAGCAGCTTTAGTCTCAGTGCATCTATTACGTTGGTAGCTATGGAAAAAGTGATTTCTGTGCGCGATAGAAGAAGCACATTCTGGGGAGAACCATGGCTTGCTTTTAGGTTTTTGTTGTAATTTTTTAGATGGTATGAATTGGTCAATGCCTACAATTAACCATTCGGTCAGATCTGATACTATAGAGGACACTTCCTTTTTAAACATGGAGTGCAGAGGTAAATCAGATATTAATGTACGGAAGCTATCCCAGTCAGCCATAGAGTATCGGTATACAGTACGGTGGAGGGGTACGTCTGGGGGCTTCTTACATTTCGTTTTGATCTTAACTGATACGACGGAGTGGTCGGAGGATCCTAGAGGAGAATGAATGGTACATGAACATAGCTCAGGGGAAGTTGAGAGAAAAAGGTCTAAGAGGCTTGCATATTGATTGGGTGTATCGGGCACACGGGTGGGTTCGCGAACTATCTGAGTGAGGTCATAAGCAATGGCAAAATCATGACAAAACCTCCCCTCATCATCTGTCTTATTTGAATGGGTCAGCCATTTCACGTTATGGACGCTGAAGTCACCACAGATGTGGATGTTAGCCGAGGGATGTGAAGACAGTATGTGTCTATTTTCTCAGATATGCTCTTAAAGATAGTAACTCCGCTGTTGTGGGGCCTATAGAGGGCAAATATAAATGCAGTGGTGTTAGCAAGTGCAACCCTGAAGCACATATAGGGTAAATTAGGATCTTCTCTAGAGATATCCCTGCCACATGGGAAGCCATCCTTAATGTAGGCACATATTCCATGGCCATGGCGATCTTGGGTGTCAGATTTAGCTGTTAAATTGGAGTATCCATTAATTATGAACTCATCTAGGGAAGTGGTCGGCCCTATTTCAGTTTCACTTAGAAATAATATGTCCGGTTTCGTCTCCTGTAATTGGGTTTCAACCTCTGGAAGGTTGGAACGTAGACCCCTGATATTGGAGAAGGAGACCTGGTAGTAGGGGTCTACGCTGGAAGATGGGGTTCTAGGTTTAATCGAGTTTTTATTCTGGAGATATTTCATGTTGAGGTTTTGGGATTTGTGGAATAGGTCGGCATACTTGGTTAGAGCAATACAGAGAGGGAAAGTAAGAGAGAAAAAGACAGGAAAATTTTTTTTATTTGTAGCACACGAAAAGGTAAAGCCGTAACAATTACCCACTAGTATGGCATCGAGAGGCCCCACCAGAGATTACTGCATGGTCCAGATCCACTCACCAAATGGCAATACAGCAGTCCCAGTACTTTGCGCCTGCTGATAGGACAGCCTCCTTAGTGGTTAATCCAAGGTTCGGGTCCCTGACTATCAGGCGGATAACATCAGCCCAGACAAAACGTTTACCTCCAGCACCCTTACTAGTGACATGACCACAAGGACAGACAGAGACAGAAGAATTTCCGACATCTCAGCCTACTGGTCACCAAGTAGTACCGACCTTTAAGCAGCTTTTTCTTCACCCTTTGTCAGAAAAATCACGCATTGAATGAGGACTGAATGACAAAATAGGAGTAGCGAGAGTTACTGGAGCTGCCGATAACACATCCACTGTATTATCTACTCTCCATTAAAAAAGGGGGGGAAGAAGGGGAATGGGTACAATTGGCTTGTTCATATATAAATAGTAAGTCCGGTGCGAAGTTAATAATTCATGACACTTCTGGTGATAATCTCCCCTCCCATATTAATGGGTGGAAGTTTGTCGTTATCTATCTAGTTTGAATCATTAATAATATAATAAATACTAAATACTAAAGAGACATATTTAAAAGAAAATAACTAACCATGAACCAGCCGCTTAAATCCTTATCTGCGTTTATATTTTTGCTGTCTTTTGGTAGGCGACTGGAGTGAGGGCACATATTAACGAAAAGGTATGGAGAGCAGATATTTCGGTTTCGATGGTGGCTGATGGCATCGCGAACAGACTGTTAAACTTTCAAAATTATTAGAATATGAATACACTATGATAAGCAAAAATCTATTGGATCTATAATAAAAAATACCGGCATCTGTATATATATATATATATATAATTATTTTCTTACTATAATAATTACATCCCTATAGACACTAGTGTTTCATCCTTTCGGGAATCTTCAGTGCAGGGTGTCACGATTAAAGTCGTACGATTCGAACCCCGCAACACGAGACATCTCTGGCTCGATTAGCGAAGACCTAATCCATTCGGCTACCATTAACCGCGTGAAATAACGTTGAATTTACACATCTTAATTTTAAATGTTCATTCACGTCAGTCAGAGAGTGATCTAATCGTTATACGATGATCTATGCATAAGAGCTAAATTGACCGACTTTAATTCAACTAACGTGCTCAACGATAAGAAACGGATTTCTTAAAGGGGTTGTTATAATTAATTGTTTACTATGATAATTAAATATCTACAGACATTAGTGTTTCATCATTTCAGGAATCTTCAGTGGGGGCTCACGATTAATACCAGTCGAGCGATTTGAACCCTGCAACACGAGACATCTCTGGATCGATTAGCGGATGCCTAATCAATTCGACTAAGTCCTTCTCAGCTTTTTTTTTTAATTTTATTTTAGTTTTTTTTTCAATGAAGAGTGATAATGTATGTGAATGTGTTATCGGCAGCTCCAGTAACTCTCGCTTCTCCTTTTTTGTCCTGCAGTCCTCATTTCCAATGAGTGATTTTTCTGACGAAGGGTGAAGAAAAAGCTGCTTTCTAGGTCGGTAGCACTTTGTAAAGAGTAGCCTGAGATGTCAGAAAATTTCTGTTTCTATGTCTATCCTTGTGGTCATGTGATTAGTAAGGGTGCTGGAGGTAAAGGTTTCCTCTGGGCTGACGTTACCCGCCTGATAGTCAGGGACCCGAACCTTGAATTAAGTACTGAGGAGGCTGTCCTATCAGCAGGTGCAATGTACCGGGGCTGCTGTATTGCCATTTCGTGAATGGATTCTGGGCCATACAGTAGTTTCTGGTAGGGCCTCTCGATGCCATACTAGTGGATAATAGTGACGGATTTACCTGTTAATGTGTCACAAAAAATCTTGTCTTTTTCTCTCTTATTTTCCTCTTTGTCCTGCTCCAACCAAGTCTACCGACCTACTCCGTAAACTCCAAAACCTCAATCATAACACATCTTCAAAAAAGAACGACGAATAAACCAAGAACCCCATCCCTTAACGTATACCCCTACTACCAGGTTTCATCCAACATCAGGGGCCTACGTTCAAACCTTCCAGAGGTTGAAACACAATTATAGGAGACGAAACCGGACATATTCTTTCTAAGTGAAAGTGGCATAGGGTCAACCACTTCTCTAGACGAATTCATAATTAAACGATACTCCAACTTAGCATCTAAATCTGAGCCCCAAGATCCCCATGGGCATGGAATATGTACCTACATCAAAGATGGCTTTCCATGTGGTAGGGATATCTCTAGAGAAGACCCTAAATTACCTTATATATGCTTTCGGGTTGCACTAGCTTACCCCACTGCATTTATATTTGCCCTCTCCGCCCCCACAACAGTGGGGTTACTATCTTTAAGAGCATATCTAAGAAAATTGACCACATCCTGTCTGCTCATCCTTCGGCTAACATTCACATTTGCGGTGACTTCAATGTCCATTATGTGTAATGGCTGACGCACTCAAATTAAACCGATGATGAGGGGAGGTGTTGTCATGATTTTGCCATTGTCTATGACCTCAGTCAGATTGTTTACGAACCCTTCCGGGTGCCCGATACACCCGATAAATATGCAAGCCTTCTAGACCTTTTCATCACAACTTCCCCTGAGCTGTGTTTATGTTCGATACTATCTCCTCTGGGATCCTCTGACCACTTTGTTGTAGCAGTTAAGATAAAAATGAAATCTAATATGTCTTCAGATGTACCTCTCCACCGTACTGTATATCGATATTCTATGGCTGACTGGGATAGCTTCGATACATTAATATCTGACCTACCTCTGCATTCCATGTTTAAAAAGGATGTGTCTTCTATAGGATAAGACCTGACCGAATGGTTAATTGTAGGCATAGACCGATTCATACCATCCAAAAATTACAACAAAAACCTTACAGCCAGCCATGGTTCTCCCCAGAATGTGCTGCTGCTATCGCGCACAGAAATCACTTTTTCCATAGCTACCAACGTAATAGATGCACTGAGACTAAAGCTGCTTTCAGGACTGCCAGCAACCACTGTAAAAGAGTAATAAAAATGCAAGAGATCACCACTTATCAAGGCCCGGAAGCGACTCAGGGATAAGGCTTATTGCAAGTAAATTACGTTAGTGTGGAGATTTGATGAAGTGTTTACTTAAGGGGGCGGTTCATTAGGAATTTGTTAACATTGGACTTGAACACATCCAAGTGATAGTCCGGTGGGAAGCAGGCAGACGGAAAAGAGTTCCACAGGCGTGCAGTTCTCAGAAAGAAGCTTTGTTCATGGAATCCACGTTTTGCTCTAGGCACACATAAAGAGTGGGGGAAATTTTTCACAGTGGATTCGGCTAGACGGGTGTTTTTCGTGAAAGATTTGTGAGGGGAGACCAGAGATTGGAGTTCAGACGAGCACCTGCCACCCACTTGTTCCATAGCTAACAACGTAATAGATGTACTGAGACTAAAGCTGCTTTTAGGACTGCCAGCAACCACTGTAAAAGAGTCATAAAACATGGAAGAGAGCTATATGCTCAGTCCGTTAAATTCAAAGTAGGTGAGCAGCGGCTTGGTTCCCACCAGTATTGGACAATTGCAAAGAGGATCTTTAACAGAAGCGTGCGTTCTTTCCCAACTATCATCAATGGACCTGAGGTAATATCGTCAGCATCAGATAAGGCCATACTATTTGCCAACAACTTTGCAGCTAATTCTACCCTACGCGACAGTGACCATCAACTCCCTGTATTTCCTCATATAACAGACAACACGCTATGCAACATACAAATATCTGTGCGTGAGGTCGCCAAGCTAATCAAGCACCTTGATTTCAGTAAAGCAACAGTTATAGTGCTGAAAAAGCTCAAACCAGAATTGCCCCCATACTTACAAAACAGTTTAAGCGTTGCCTTAAGGAGAAGTGCTTTCCAACACCCTGGAAAACCACATCAGTATGCCCTGTATTTAAGAATTCAGGGGAAAAGTCATCTCCCTCTCAGTAAAAACAAATAAGTCTCCTGTGTGTCATGAGTAAGTTGTTGGAATCCATATTAAATAAAGAAGTAGTCAACCACCTCAACAGAAACAACCTTCTTAGTGACATGCAATACGGTTTCCGCTCTGCACGATCTACAGCAGATTTGCTAACGGTTATATCACATAGGATTAGTGAATCTCTTGACAAAGGTTTCCTTTCTAGAGCAATTGCTCTTGACATATCGAAGGCCTTCGATAAGATATGGCATGAGGGCATACTTCACAAGATTACCAGCTACGGTATTACTGGAAATGTTTTCTCGGTCATTAAATCATTTCTCTCTGATAGGTTCATAAGAGTAGCGGTTGATGGGTAATAATCAGTGGCCCACAGTGTTAATGCTGGAGTCCCTCAGGGGTCCATCCTGGGTCAACCTCTCTTCCTGATCTACATCAATTATCTCCCAAAACACATACTTAAATCATTCGTTTACATCTATGCTGATGACATGACCATCTATAGAAACACATCAAAGGCTGTAAATGACAAAGTTCTCTCTAATTCTCTCTCCTCTAATCTTGAGCACGTGGTACAATGGGGGAAGAGGTGGCTGGTAACTTTTAATTCATCAAAAACCAAGCTTCTATCTTTAAATCATCAACTCTCTGATCCCCATCTGGCATCAATTTAAATAGATGGCTCTCGTCTTGGGGAGGCTCCATGTTTTGACAAGCTTGTGGGTTTGACCTTTATTCCTGATCTGCAATGGAACACATACATCAAATCTGTTGCCAGGGACGCTGGGAAAATGGTGGGATCCTTCTACCGCTCGTGAAGATATCTCACTACTGATGCAATTCTCTATCTTTATAAAATCCAAGTACGTCCAAGAATGGAGTACTGCTGCCACATCTGGACAAGAGCTGCTTAATAAAACAGCTTATCCTGCCTTGATAGAGTACAGAATAGACTTCGTGGTTTAGTGGGGGATGCCCTTTTCTCTTCCCTGCAACCTCTCTCCAACAGAAGAGACGTTGCGAACCTGTCTTTGTTTTATCATTATTTCCATGGCAGATGCTCGTGTGAGCTCCAAACCCTCGCCCCCCCTCGCCAATCTTTCACGAGAAACACCAGTCTGGCTGAAACTACTGTCAATAATTTTACCCACTCTTTATCTGTGCCTTAACTCAAAGGAAAGCTTCTTTCTTAGAACTGCACGCCAGTGGAACTCTCTGCCGCTTGCCTCTTTCCCACCTGACTACAACTTGGACGTCTTCAAGTCCAACATAAACAAACTCTTGACAAACCGCCCCCTTAAATAAGACACTCTATCAAACCCCCAATACAAATGATTACTACAATACTATCTCATTGCATACTGTACACGTAATAACCCTTATCCCTGAGTGGCCTTCGGGCCTTGATAATGGTAACCACTATGTAAAAAAAATTACCGCGTGAAATAACGTTGAATTTAAACATCTTAATTTTAAATGTTCATTTACGTCAGTCAGAGAGTGATCTAATCGTTATACGATGATCTGTGCATGAGAGCTAAATTGACCGACTTTAATTCAACGATAAGAAACGGATTTCGTTAAGGGGCTGTCATAATTATTTTTTTACAAAATTAATTAAATACCCACATACACTAATGTTTCATCCTTTCGGAAATCTTCAGTGCAGGGGTCACGATTAATACCAGTCGAACGATTTGAACCCCGCAACACCAGACAACTCAGGCTCGATTAGCGGAGACCTAATCCATTCGGCTACCATTAACCGCGTGAAATAACGTTGAATTTAAACATATTAATTCTAAATGTTTATTTACGTCAGTCAGAGAGTGATCTAATCGTTTACGATGATCTATGCATAAGAGCTAAATTGACCGACTTTAATTCAACTTAAAGTGCTCAACGATAAGAAACGAATTTTTCCAAGGGATTATCATAATATATATATATATATATATATATATATATACATATATATATATTCATATATATATATATATATCTATATATATCTCTCTCGCTCTCTCTCTCTCTCTCTATATATATGTATATATATATATATATATATATATATATATATATATATATATATATACCTTATGTAAATACAGTCATATCTTGCTAGGATGTACAGACCGTTTGAATCATATCTTAAATACAATTTCTGATGGGATTAAATTAATTTAAACCCATAAGAACTTTTTTAATTTACATATATATTTCTTATGTAAATACAGTCATATATATATATATATATATATATATATATATATATATATAATATTAAGCTGAATATCTGTGTGTGTCTAGTCACGAATAGGCTCCTATATGGTTGATTATTATAGAAAACTGATCACATATAATGATAGAAAACGTATCGAGACGCAGGAATGGGTATGTTTTATCTGACATGATGACGATTGATTAAAATTACGAGGTCTGTAAAAACGTCATTAAAATTGTAAGGACAAAGTATTGAAATAAACAATTTAAAAATTAAAAAAAAACGTTTACAATTGTTTGTGATATAGATGTACATAATAATGCTTATATATGTATGTTTGAACTTCTACAGGAGTGGTATAATAAAATTGTGGGGTATGCTTTCGCGCCTGGCCTCCATAGAATGGAAATAGACACACACTTTAATAAAGGCTTTACATATATATCTGCGTAAGTATACATTGAAAATATGAAGAAATATAGTATAATCAAATTATGGGTTGTTCGTTAACGCGTGACCTCCATAGAATGTAAATATGTCACAAAGTTTAACAAGTTTTTATTAAATATAAAACCACAGAATATTGTGATAAGTGTTTCAGTGTAAACAGGTATGGTATAATAAATTATGGGGTTTATCTTTTTTTATTTGTACTTGCATCATATTTTGCTTTGGTTTTGATATCCCCAAATTCGAAGCTATTTCTTTACAACCCTTCGTTTTCATAACCTATCATACTTTCATAAATCAGAGCCCATTTTCTGTAGGCTGTTTTTGAACCCAGTAAACGACGGGTACTTTTGCATATATATATATATATATATATATATATATATATGTATATATATATATATATATATATATATATATATATATATATATATATATATATATATATATATATATATATATATATATTACATTTTTACCCCAACCGAGAGACGTTGCCACTTTGGTGTAGATGACTACTCTTAGGGACATGAGCTGCTGGGATAGCTCAAAAAGAATGTTCGCACTTTTCATTCTTTCAAAAGCCATAAATTTAAGCAACATCAAAAGTCACTGATAAAACAAAAACTCATCTGATTCGCCCTTTATGCCTCTGTAATTGTGTCCTGTTCATATTTGACTTTTAACTGAAGTAGTCAAGTATTAACGCTAATTTTATAAATTTGCTTCAAAGTCTTACTTATTTCTATGTATATATATATACATATATATATATATATATATATATATATATATATATATATATATATAGAGAGAGAGAGAGAGAGAGGGAGAGAGAGAAATAAAAAGGAACAAACCGAGTTATGTATTCATCAATGTTTCATCTTTATTTCGAGATTCCTCTGTACACCTAGACGAAACTTATATCAACACACAACTGGGTTTGTTCCATTATAGTTCTGTATTTCGTCGGAATAGTGTTACATTATATATATATATATATATATATATATATATATATATATATATATATATATATATATATATAAGTATATATATATACATGTATATATAATGTGTATATGTATATATGCATATATATAAATACATATATATATATGTATGTGTGTGTGTGTGTTAATAAGCGTGTGTTTGTGCATATATGCAGGCATTTTATAATAGATAATAATGCACACTCATAGAGATACGTGAAGAATTTCAATTAGGCTCGATTAGAAGTTGGTTTCCAGTCTTCGGGGCATTTTATTAACTTCTGCAAATTAATCAACTCACCCTACTTCCTCGCATATTTATGAGAGAAGACCTTCATGAAATTGTTCAATATATTCTCATTACAAGTGCCTACATCCGGCACATTTCGCCCCTTCCAGCAGGTCTTGAGCAATAACATGGTATCGCAAACTAGCCGAAGCGGCCGCCTACGTCGGATAATTAATCACCACGTTCATTTGTTGACAAGTTTAGTCCATCTACAGAGGAAAGTTACGTCATGAATGGGTCGTTATGATTGGTTAGTAATTAGCGAAGCTACTTAAAAAGTAAATTGCCACTATTTTAATCGTGGCTATTAAGTTTAAAAATTGACAGAACACACCTCTCTCTCTCTCTCTCTCTTTATTTCGATCTTTTCCCCTCCACTTCTCTACGCACGCGCGCAGGCACGCACCCCCCATATATATATATATATATATATATATATATATATATATATATATATATATATATATATATATATATATATATATAACTTCTTTTCTTAATGAGTTTAAAATTTACTTCCAGAAAAAAATAGCGCACAAATCTATCTTTTTTTTTTTCATATTTTCATCCCAAAGAAGGCACATTGCCATTTTGATGTAGGAGGCTTCTATCAATGACATAATCTATAGGGGTACTATATGAGGAATTAGGCAGCAAGGTGTCGGTTCACGTTTCACTTTAACTTCTGCATGTATGTACAGTTGAGGAAGCAAGGAAACCGGAAGGGAATTCCAAAGTCTAGCGGTTCGGTGATAGAAACTACTGGAGTAGAAGGCTCTCTTACAGGTAAGGATCTTAACTGTAAAGGGGTGTGAGTTTGCTGCTTGTCGGGTTTGTCGGGGTATTTCTGTTAAGGGGGGACGAGTGCTTGCAGTTCGTCGGAGCATTCACCGTTAAAATACCTGTAGCACAGGCAGATGGATGCTACGTTTCGTCGATGGGACATAGACTAAAGTTTAGATGATAGTCCAGGACCTACCAGCTTGGCTATTTTCTTTTCAATCTTGTCTAGGAGCGGGAGACTTGTAGCAGATACACCAGCCCAAATATCACAACATTACTCCATACATTTGCAAATGCTGGCCTTATAGAGGTACAGGATACTTTCGGGCGTTAGTAGAGAGAGCTTCCATTCTCCGTATCGGCCTGCCAATGCTCTCTATGTAATTGTTCCAACTCATGTTTCCTGTGAACGTTTGGCCGAGGAGTTTAAACGATGTACTTTCAGATAAAGCGACTTTGGCCATTGCTATTAGTGTTAGAGGAGGTTTCTTGTAATTATTGAAGGAAACAACTTTAGTATTGGCAGCATTGAATGTGACCATCCATTTTTGTCCCCATTCAACTACAGACTGGAGGACATCCTCTAGTGTTTTTGCCATTTCTTTAGTTATGTGTTCATTTGTGTCCTTCTCGTGTATGTTATAGAGCGTGGTGTCGTACGCATATATACCCCTCTCACAGACAATTTGGTCACGGATGCAATTTATGAATATTAGGAATAATAGAGTTTCAAGGATAGGGGCTTGAGGCACACCCGCATTTATATCATATTGTTTAGATGTATGACCGTCGAGGACAACCTGGATTTTTCTCTTATCTAAGAAGGATTTAATAACGTTAAGTATTCTTTCAGTGATACCGAATGATCTGCTTTTCCTAAGACGACATTCATGCCATAACCTGCGAGAAGCCTTAGATATATCTAGAGCTACCTGTCTACACTCCCCTGCCTTTTTCCAGTGAATGGCATATTCGTTCAGAGATACAGTTATGATGTCTGTTGTGGAACAGGCTTTCCTAAATCCGTATAGTGGATCAGCCAAAAGTTTAGCATCTGTAAGGTGATGGATTAGAACTTTGTTAATTATGGGCTCAAATATTTTGGCGAAAAGTGGGAGGGGGCTAATGGGGGGATAATTTATTGGGCCAGTTCTTTCGCCAGAATTCTGTACCACGGAAGTAGTTTTCATCAGGCAGGAAAGCCAGATTCCTTAAGCATTGGTTGTAAAGTTTGGAGAGAACTGGAGCTACTTCAGCAGAGCAATTTTTTGATAGCACAGCTGGGATCAGATCAGGTCCACATGCTTTTGATGTATCAAGATTTTATTTATGATAGCATTCACCTGAAAAAGGGGTGATTTTTAGATTGTTTAGCGTGGCCTCTGTCTGCAAAGAAAAGTCTGGGAGAGGGTGATTAACAGGGTCCAGTGTGGAGTTGGAGGCAAACCGACTGGCAAGCATGTTTGCCTTCTTTGTCACTGAGCAAACAACCTTATGATTGTGGGATAGTTGGGAATTGTTGGTTGTCCATTATTTACTACACTGTTGTACATTTTCCAGAAGTCAGGAGTTCACAATTTCTGTGCTTGGATGCGTCCTTGGTTGTTTCAGTAAATTCTCTCTTAGCTGTCTTATTTACTTTCTCACAGTTACTCCTGGCTTCTATATACTTCTGTCTGTTTGAACTGGATTGTGTCGGTTAAATCTGCAGTACGCATGCTGCTAATGTTAAAGAGCATCTCTCCCCCCTCTCTGGCTTTCTTACTCTTTCTATTTTCTCTCTGTGCGTCTCTATTAGAGAATAGAGAAAGAGAGAGGGAGAGGGAGAGAGAGAGAGAGAGAGAGGTGAATAACGTGGACAGTGGACACGTTTGCAAAAGAAGGGTCAGCTGACCAGATGACGTGGTATCATGTGGTGAGGTTAGCTGATTCTTTCTTGGCAGTTGGGTTTCGGGTGTTGAATAAGACAGACGGCTTTTCAGCTGTCCCCCCCCTGGGCTGGGGAGGACGCTGACGTGTATCATCAAACAAGCAAGGTTCACCTCCATTCTGTGTCGACCTTTGGAAGGTGAATAAAAACTATAAAACCATTTCATCGTCTTGGAGTGAATTCTTCATCCAACAGGCCAGCTCCCCTCCAAGAGACAATGAAAACCAGAGGAACAACCGACGACACATGAATAAAGGTATGTTAAAAAAATACATGCACACAAACACCCACCCACGAGACATCAAAAATAAAACCATTAGAAACTAGACGATCACGTACACGAACTCCTTGACAAAATCTCCTTTATGACACCCCCGAATATATAACACTATTGCGCAATGGCAGATGCACACGTAGAAGTAATCCATTGGGGAGAGTGGGGCTTGCTATACAATTTCCGCGTATGAACATGTTATTAAATTGCCTGGTCTCATTTTCAGCAGGAGACGAAAAGATATTTCGCCTGATGAGATCCCTGATGGTTTCCCAGTAGCCTTCTATCTATGCCTGAGAAAATTATATACTTTAATGCGTAAAAGAAAAAGTTAAATGTATAAAAAATGTAAACACTCTAAAAAAAACTAACCCACTTCTTAAAAATTCAGAGAAACTTAAAATACTTCAAGATAAGTGTGTAATGGTTTCTATTGATAAAGCGGCAAACAATATAGCAGGTAAGAAATTCCTTTTTTATAATATGAATAGGTTAGATTAATTAATTAAGAATGGGATACAAAATCTAAGGTTTGCAACATGCTTTCTTCTTAAGATTTAGGGAGGTGGTGTTTGATTAATACTGCTGGAGAGTCATGATGTAATATACCGTTTGTTTGTAAATCCCCGAAACAGAGTTGCATGGTTAACAAGTGATGATCACTTAAATTACATTAGTACTATAGTGAATTCGAGAGAGCAAGTATATGCAGAGATTACAGGGTATATATATATATATATGTGTATATAAATATATATATATGTATATATATATATATATATTAGCAGAAGTGCCCGTTGTTAACTGGGTTCAAAAACAGCCTACAGAATATGGACTGCGATTGATGAAAGTATGATATGTTATTAAAAGGAGGGGGGTGTAAAGAGATAGGTTTTTATACTCAAAAATCTTACCCTAAGAAAAGTATGATAGAAAATATATTTTTTATATCAAATTTGTTTCCATTTGTATCCAAGAGTGACCAACAAAATGATGTTTCCTTACATAGAGAAAATGTTATATATATATATATATATATATATATATATATATATATAAGAAAAGAAAGTTATAAGCCTTTATACTTTTCGTATTCTTTTTATTCATATATATATATATATATATATATATATATATATATATAGATATATAGATATATATATATAAATTATAAATTATAAATTCTTATAAATTATAAATTTTAAATCCAAACCTTTTACTTCAATTTTTCAGATTCATCTGCCTTACTGTTAATGCTAGGTTTATTTTTGGTGCCTTTTCAATTCAATAGAAATCCTCCTAAATTTGCTGATGAGGAGACCGTGCTTACCAAAAAACTATGTATAATTGTTCTACGTGACTTCATGTATACCACAAATAAAAAGCACGGATTTCCGAAACGATCGTACAGATAATTGACTTTGTTGTTGTTCCTTCTTATGAAACTGATTTTTAATTTAATTAAATTTGGATTTTTAAATTTAAAAATTTTTTAAAACTTTTAAATTATAGATCACATTACTTAATATATATATATATATATATATATATATATATATATATATATATATACAAGAAATAAAGGTTACCATAGTCAATAAAAGTTACTTTTATGGTAGAAAAGTTCATTGATTTGTATTTTTAAGTAATTTGTAAAAAAAAAAAAATTAAATCACGAGCCGGTTTAAAAAAAATCAAAATGGCAGCGACTTTGAAATGGAGAGCCCCTTTTTTCAATCTGAAGGAGGGCACCTTATAAGGCTGTGTTAGCAATTTAAGAGAGTCCTTTAATGTGTTCCGTTATTTTGTGCCTGAGGAATATTCGATATGGCATATGTAGTTTATATAAAAATTCATTTATGTAGGTATCGCCTCAATTTTCGTTTAAATTTCGGTTCGCTGAAATTATTTCAAGTAAAGAGGCTTAAAAACTCTTTCAGAACAAAAAAAAAACATAAACTGAAATTTTATTGAATATGATAACGTTTATTTATTGTATATTTTTTTCGGGTAGTCGTTGTTTGGCTTTTCTGTTAAACACTCTTACTAAATAATATCGACGAAATATCGAAAAACAAAGAAACAAAAACAGTTTTAAAAAATACTGAAGCTTTACTTACTATATTAAAATAATCTGAAACAGCAAAATGGGTTATTAAAAAAGTAAACACATAATTACTTTAGTTTTTTAAAGCAAAAAATCGATATGAGGATGAATAAGAAGAAAATGGCACCCTTTTCAAGCAAAACGGCTCCGTTTATATTTTACAGTATTGAACGGCGTAGTATTGCTCCGCCGGGTTCAGGGTTGTTCTATTATAATGTAAAGAACACGCAGAAAAGGTTGTAACCAACTGAATTCCTTCTAGTACACTCACCAAAAAGCTTAAACAAATACATAAATAAAAATAAAAAGGTTATGTAAATGTTTTTAAAAAGACACGTAATCACGTGGGCAGGATTTTTTCATTCTTTTGACACGATAACAAGTAACGTTCTTATTTTTTATTATTTATCTATTTACCGCGTGCAAGTGGAGAAGGAAAAACAGTGTTATGCATAATTTGTGTCGAGAATTGTCTATAGTTCCGCCTTTTTTTGGCTTTAACTTTAATAAGAACGTGAATTTATGAGTTAATTTTTTCGACACAATATTATTAAACCCAAAAAAATAAATAAAAGCTAACGTAAATTAAGATTAAAGTTAAGGTGTTATTGTGCACCCTCAACCCTTTTAAAAACCCTTGTTAAACTTTGTGACATATTTAAATTCTATGGCTGTCAGGCGCGAACGAACACCCAATAATTTTATTATATCATATTTCTGCAAACTGAAACATAATTATCAAAGTATACTTACGCAAATATATATAAAAATCTTTGTTAAAGTTTGTGCCATATTTCCATGGAGTACAGGCGCGAACGCGGACCCCACAATTTTATTATACCATCCCTATTTAAGTTGAAACATAGTTATCAAATATTCTTATGTACATCTATATTAAAAACCCTTGGAAACGGTTTTTCCACAATTTTATTTCTATACTTTCGGGGCTAGGTGCGAACGCAGACCCCACAATTTTTATAAATCACTGTTTCCAGATCAAACATACCCATTCCTGATCCTCGACACATCTTCTATCATTATATGTCATCAGTTTATTTTAAATAGTCAACCATATAGGAGCTTATTCGTGACCAGACACACACACACTCACACAGAGAGGTTCAGCTTTATATTATATATATTTTGTAATTAAAAAATTATATATATATATATATATATATATATAATTTTTTAATTACAAAATGGCATAATGTACCACGTATTTACAGCTTCTTTTCCAATTTCCGGATGTATAATCATGTCAATACACACTTTATCTCCTTTTGATGGATTGATTGTTGTTGTTTCTTCCGATTAGTTTAGGTAAAAATAGATTTTCTTGTTGCTTTGATAATTAATTGATTGTTTTTGTGCTACGAAACAGATACTGTTAGGAATTGTAAATTTCAACTGAATAAAGGGATAAATTGTAAGATGTTAAACATCATGAAGTTTGGGAAATAGCTCTTTCTCATTCATTCATTGTATTGCTCTGTAGTTTCATTGAGCATCTTAAATAATCCTTGGTGTTTTTTATTACGAAATAAAGTATATTTTCACATAAACACACACACATCTATACATATATATATATATATATATATATATATATATATATATATATATATATATATATAGGGTCTCCCAAATGTAGTTGACGGATTCGAAACTTAAATTCAACTGAAAGTACAACTCTATGATTCATTGTGTAAGGACTTCTGATGACTTTAGTAGAGTTAATCTAGATGCTCCGAAATCTTTTTTCGCTAGTTTGATGCTTCTGTTGATCTATCCTATATTTGGTCAATTCAGCTTATTTTAGGATACCCTATATATATATATAGATATATATATATATATATATATATATATATATATATATATATAGATATATATATATATATGTGTGTGTGTGTGTGTGTGTATCTGTGTGTGTGTCTATGCAGCATACTTTGATTTAAACAAATGTTTAAAAAAAAACGAGATTTGGTTTACTTTTTTAATATAATTTCTCAGATATCTAACTTGCAGCAGTTAATAGTGCGAGCTCTGAAAGTTAAATGTAGAATAGAGGAATGTCCAGTTTTGTTGTCAGGATGGATGAGGTACTAAACACTCGAAGCTCGGACTCATTCACAGCGTCTATATATATTAAAAAAAAACAGTCCAATATTCGAAATAATACTCACACGGCCCTTTTAGAGATGTGCTTTTCGAAAGACGGATACCAACGTCTATTACTGCTTCGAACTTATGTGAATTCTATTTATCTACACACTAAAACGATCACCAGAAAAAAAAATGTAAAAATGAAACGTTTTACCTAAGCGGAAGATGTTTTATTGTCTTTAACAATGATTGTTTATATATATATATATATATATATATATATATATATATATATATATATGTGTGTGTGTGTGTGTGTGTGTGTGTGTGTGTGTGTGTGTGTGTGTGTGTGTGTGTGTGAACGCCTCGCTTCAGTCCTAACAGGCAGTAAATATTCCCATAAGTGTAGCTGTGCATGTCAGTAAGAGACAATAGTTGCACAAGCGCCAACTACAACTCCGCTGAATCGCCACTTGTTCAGTGGCAAGGACCAATGGCGAGATAGGTGGAGACGGCGTACAGAACCTGTAATTCCGAGATAGTAACCTATTTTAGTACTGACCAAGTACTAAGTGCCCCTCACCTCCACTCAAGTAAGAGTAAAAGAGGTAAAAATGAGAAAAAAAACGAAGAAAGATAAGTGGAAACACAAGAATAGAGAGAGGAACAAGACAGCAATGACCACGATCCGACCCCAATTAACCAGTAATAAAAATTGAACATACGAATGAAGAGTAGAACCATTTACATATCTTTCCTTCGCTCGGAAAGATTTCAAATGAACTAGGAAAATGCTCTTTTATATTTTAAACACACCTTAAGTATATTCTAAATATTTTATATTTTAAATACTTTCTGAAGAGGACGCTTTACAGAACGTCTGAACCGCTTGAAAAAGTAGTTCACTGATTAAAAACAATATTACAATGATCTAAACACAATGTTCAATGAAAAACCAAAACACGGAATAATAAAATAATGTTAAAAAATACACATTGTTGGTGCCCCCCATATATAAATATATATATATATATATATATATATATATATATATATATATATATATATATATATATATATATATATACTAGGCATAATCAATAATGCAATTTATGCATGCAAGGCTTTTATTTAAATCGCCCTTACTCTGCAAATTCTGATACCGAGTTCTAGAAAAACATGAGTTGTAACATATCAAGTAAACGCGAACATATATTTGTAAAGACTAAGTAACTCGCCGAACGACACTATTCATTTCGAGCTAAAGAAGTCAGGAAGATGTGACCTATTCATGACGTACCGGAAGATTCTGCTGGACGGAAGCCAATTTTCGACGAGTTTGGAATATTCTCAAGAATTATATTCGAAAAAAATATATATTCAGTTAAAGTAATCTAATACATTACATATGTGTCCAGGATTTAAACCCTTCGAATCGCTTCTTATTAAATAAAACATAGTAAAAAAATAGAGATTGGTAAGACACGATATCAGTTTTGTGAGTAAGATTCCTTCGCGTCAGATTTTCTCTCTTTATATATTTTGTTATTATAAAAACTCATTCCTCGCTCTCCACATCTAACTCTTATTATTTTCTCCGTGTATACTTATCTATTTCTCTCTCTCTCTCTCTCTAAATATATATATATATATATATATATATATATATATATATATATATATATATATATATATATATATTATTGCTACCGTTTTATCAGCCTAGTTAAACATGTTTCGGTTACCAAATCGTAGCAACGATCCAGTAGTAAGCAGATAAAACGGTCACAAAAAAGTGCTCTTCAATAGCATGGAGCACTTTCTTCAGATTTTTACTAATTACCATTGTTTGCTATACATATATATATATTTATAATATATATATATATATATATATATATATATATATATAGTAAGATTGAAAACATATATAGCAAGTAAGCAACACAGATTATCCCGCGTTTTATTCTCGAGAGAATTCGTCATCTTTCGTTTAGCCTGACGAATTGTCACGATAATGAAACCCGGAATATTCTATGTAGCTTAATTGCGATATATATATATATATATATATATATATATATATATATATATATATATAACTTACTACCTAACTCTACCTATGTATGGAGCACTGTTTAAGTAAATACTGAAACATAAAATTATATCTTCGTATATTAACCTATGTAGTTAAATGAAGTAATCATATATATATATATATATATATATATATATATATATATATATATATATATATATATATACGAGCCTGGATGTCCGGCGTCGCGCGGGTGTGTGTTGAGCAAGAATAATAGAAGTGGTTGTAGGCAGGCAGGCTCGAACCCGTACAGCGAAGGAGGAAAAACAAAAAAAAAACGTGACGTCTTCGCTAGTTCGCCCATCGCTTAACCGGAAGTGACGTAAGTTTAATTTAAGGCTAGTCAATCGAAAAAAAGGGTATGGCTTTCGAATACATTGGAGAAAAGGCGGCTTGAAGTGATTACTGTTTTTAGCCAATCTTTCCGTATTCGTCGTCCGAAGGGTCGGCTTCACAACGATACCGATCTCGTGAAAATCCGTCGCCTGTCGAAACTGTTTGGCAGACAAACATATGGACATCTATACATGCAATTAAACAAACAGGTGGGATTTATTTTATAGATTATATTGGACGCAATATATAGTAATGATTTAAAAAGTTAAAAGAAAAAAGACTTGTGCGAAGAAAAGATACGTCGATAAAGATTTACGTATGAGAAATAGATTCCTACGGTGTAGTTGAGCATAAGCGAGAGACTTTTAACCCTCTTGATCCACCCATGCCATATATGGCATAATCCTTATCAGGAGGATTAGAACCAAAGGGGACAGATATGACAAATTTCATAACTTTCAAGTTTTTAAATGAGTTCATTTTTTGTTCATTCATGATTCTTGATCCAATAAAATTTATAATTTCAGATTTCAGAATTTTTATTAATATGCATTAATAAGTATTAATTTGTATTAATAAGTATTAATATGTTCAGGCCCTAGAGGGTTAAGCTGATGTCGATACAGGGTAACGAAAAACAGTAATAAATGAAAAAGCCTAGTCAGATTTGTTTATTTTTATTTTTGTTTGTTCTTTTCGACGGTGTCTGACAGCGTGGGGGTCACAGAGCGTTTTGAAGTTTATTAATGCAGTTCGAGCGTAATCGGCTCATTACATCCACTTGTCTGACATTTTATTTTGTTAATTTTAGCATTGGACATTTTCATAAACTTACAAAAATATAGATTTTTACATGATGATAACAAGTTTTAATAAGATAAATAAAATAAGAGAAAATTTAATGTCTGCTCAGTACTAGATGTTTGACTCTTTCAGAAGCAAGGCACGTTAAGAAAGTAAACGAAAAAAACCCTCTATAAAATTAACTAAACTATAAAGATACATTTAGAAAGCATACTATTATATCCAAAACCTTTGTTGACAGATTTAAACAAAGATAAAAACTTCTGCAGTACGTATGGAATTTGTTTTATATAAAATAACATTTATATAACATTACATTTACCAATTAACGTTAGTGGATTAAACTTCATATGTAACAGAGTGCGTATGAGCCCCTGTGATCCAAAAGAATTGGGAGTTTGCGCGGATTTGCGTCAGAAGAAAAAATAAATTACAGTACGTGGGCGAGGATAGAAAAAAAAATTTAACAGGAGAGATTCACGTGATAGCGGCGAGAGACTTTTAAGCTGGTGTCCAGACGCCAGGGTTTCGTAACCTGATGGCAGCTGAAGTGAACAGTAATAAAAAAAAAAAATCAAGAAGCAGGGATTTGGGAGAGAGTAACAGTAATATATCCCTAAATTTAGCCTAACTTATTTTTTGTGCGCCTTTGCGACGGTACTAGACAGCGTCGGGGCCTGAGAAAGTTTTGAACTGTAACGAACACGGTTTGAACGCAACTGCCACGCTACGCATAGCTTTCTGTAATTTAACTTACCATCGGTCTGCTACGAGTGTACTAAAATCATAAAAGGCATTGATGGATGTGAATATAAGGTAATGCATGCCGATGGCTCTACACAGGTCAGACGTGGTGGAGGGTCGGGCAGTAAAGTTTTACTATTCCATCGCATAACTGAGATTAATTTAACCTTAAATGATCGATTGCGGAGCATAATGTATAGTTAATATCACCAACAGACATTTGTTGCTAAACTGCGGGAGCAAACGATATGACAGGTATTTCATAGGCTTAAACTCAAGTTTCAAACGAAAATAAATGAGTATAATATATATATATATATATATATATATATACGCATACGAATATATATATATATGTGTCTGTTTGTACGAGGAGCATGCAGTAAGTAATGCCCCTGACCCACTTCCCATAGCAGTAGAGCAAGGAAACTTTGCACAGTTATTAGTTTTTCTCTACATAGGAACCACCCAGAATTATGCAGTTCTCCCATAATTTGATACAGCTCTGGAGACTGTTTTTGTAGAACATCCCAGGTTGGTCCTCCAACCACGACGTGACTTCAGAAATCAAAGCTGCATCATCTGGGAAACGCTTTCCTTTCATAAACAACTTCATGGCTTGGAAAAGATGGAATTAAGAGGGTGCAAGGTTAGGAAAGTAGGGAGGATAGGGGAGGATTTCATAACCACACACCCGTGCTTCTGATTTGGCGACATGCGAGTTGTGGACCGGAGCGTTGTCCTGAAAGAGGAGGGCACCTTTGCTAAGTTTTCCCCGCTTCTTGATTTTGATAGCTTCCCTTAATTTCCTCAAAAGTGAAACATAATAGGCTTCTGTAATTGCGGTACCCTTTGCCAGGAAATCTGTCATCACTACTCCGTCTTGGTGGTGATTCCAAGTGCTTCCACAGCATTGACTGGTCTTTGGTCTCTGGATCATAGTGATAGACCCAGGTTTCATCCTGCCTAATCAGTCTTTTGAAAAACTTGGATCCATCTTCTTGGCACATCTCCAAATTCATCCTCGAGCACTCGACGTTTCTCGCTTCTGGAATTGTGTAAGCGACCTGGGAAACCAATCTGGCATATGCAAATGGTCATGAATGATACTTTCCACAGACACTGTACTAATCTTGATATCTTGGGCTATTTGGCGCATAGTAATGCGCCGAGCTTCCAAAATGGCAGCCTCAGCTTGACGGACAGATGCCTCATCAATGGCAGAAGGGTGGCGACCAGGTGTGGGAGCTGTTTCTACAGACTTCCGGCCATGTTTGAATTCACAATGCCAGCGTTTTACAAGTTCTAATGATGGGGCATTATCACAATAAGTGTCTTTTATTTTATCAAAAGTCTTCTGTGGTTTGCGTCCTTTCAAATACAAAAACCGGATCGCGGCTCGACATTCAACAGGCTCCATTTCACACCTGACGCAGTTCAAACACCTGTAAAACAGAAACCACAATTAGTAACAAACTGTGATTTGCCACTCTACCCGTAGAGACATAAATCATTGCACCTGCAGAATTTCAGCTAGATCAGACAACTGGAAGTGGGTCAGGGGCGTGACTTATGGCACGCCCCTCGTATGCATAAAGCTGTATGGAATATATATATATATATATATATATATATATATATATATATATATATATATATATATTATTATTATTATTATTATTATTATTATTATTATTATTATTATTATTATTACATTTTCACCCCAAACAAGGGAAATAGCCACTTTAGTGAAGGGGGCTACTATCAGGGGCAACAACTACTGGGGTACTATGTAGGGATTTGGGCAGCAAGATGTCGGTTCACGTTACCTTTGAACTTATGCACGTCAGTATTGTTGAGGAAGCAAGGACCTGGAATGGAATTCCCAAGTCTAGCGGTTCTGGGGAAGAAGCTATTGCAGTAGAAATATATTTTACATCCAGGGATCTCTACAGTATTGGGGGGGGGGTTGTCGGGTTTGTCGAGGGTGCTCACGTCGTGGGGGCACAAGTGATTGCAGTTCGTCAGAGCATTCACCACTAAAATACTTGTAGAAAAGGCAGAGGGATGCAACATTTCGTCGATGGGACAGATGCCGAAGTTTAGATGCCAGTTCAGGGCTTATCAGGTTTGCGACTCTCTATTGAACCTTGTAAAGGAACGAGAGACTAGTAGCAGATGCACCAGCCCAAACGTGACAGCAATACTCCATACATGGGCGAATGGTGGCCTTATAGAGGTACAGAATACTTTCGGGTATTAGTAGTTGTCTAGCACGGTAGAGAGAGCCCACCTTTCTTACAGCGGCCCTGACAATGCCTTCAATGTAATTGTTCCAACTCATGTTTCCTGTGAACGTTAGGCCAAGGAGTTTGAAAGATGTACTCTCAGATAAAGAGTCGCTGGCCATTGCTATAGGTGGTAGAGAGGGTTTCTTGTAATTATTGAATGAAACTAGTTTAGTCTTGGCGGCATTGAACATGACCATCCATTTTTGTCCCGATTCATCTACGGATTGGAGGTCTTCCTCTAGTGTTTCTGCCATTTCTTTAGAAATGTGTTCATTTGTCTTCCTGTCGTGCCTGCCATCGAGTGTAGTGCCATCAGCATATACACCCATCTGAGAGGCAATTTTGTCGGGGAGGTCATTTATGAATATCAGGAACAATAGAGGTCCCAGGATAGAACCCTGGGGCACTCCCGATTTATATCATATTGTTTAGATATACGACCGTCGAGGACAACCTGGAATTTTCTCTTATCTAAGACGGATTTAATTATGTGAAGTATTCTACCAGTGATACCGTATGATCTAATTTTCCTGAGGAGACCCTCATGCCATACCCTGTCAAAAGCCTTAGATATATCTAGAGCTACCGCTCTGCCCTCCCCCGCTTTGTCCAGTGACTAGTATATACGTTCAGAGATTACAGTTAGAATGTCTGCTCTGGAACGGGCTTGCCTAAATCCATATTGTCGGTCAGTCAGAAGTTTAGCATCTGTAAGGCGATGGACTAGAGCATGGTTAATTAAGGTCTCAAATAAGTGGGAGGAGGCTAATGGGGCGATAATTTGATGGGTCAGTCCTTTCGCCGAATTCTTGAATACTGGTACAACAGAAGCAATGTTCCAACAGCCCGGAAAGCAAGCTTCATTAAGGCATTTTTTGTAGAGTTTGGAGAGAACTAGAGCTACTTCGGATCTCGTCTGGGTGATATTGCTCTCGTCTGGGTGAGGCCCCATGTTTTGACAATCTTCTGGATTTGACCTTTACTCCTGATCTGAAATGGAACATGTACATCAAGTCTGTTGCCAAGGTCGCTGGAATGATGGCGGGATCCTTCTACCGCTCCAGAAGATATCTCACTACTGATGCAATTCTCTATCTATATAACAGCCAAGTACGTCAAGGATCGGATACTGTTGCCATATCTGGACAGGAGCTGCTAAAAACCGCCTATCCTGGCTTGACAGAGTACAAAATAGACGTCGTGGCTTAGTGGGGGATGCCCTTTTCTCTACCCTGCAACCTCTCTCCCAGAGAAGAGACGTTGCGAGCCTATCCTTGTTTTATCGTTATTTCCATGGCAGGTGCTCGTCTGAACTCCAATCTCTGGCCCCCCTCGCCAATCATCACGAAAAACACACGTCTAACTGAATCCACTGTGAAAAATTTCCCCCACTCTTTATCTGTACCTAAATCAAAACGTGGATTCCATGAACAAAGCTTCTTTCTTAGAACTGCACGCCTGTGGAACTCTGTTCCGTCTGACTGCTTCCCACCTGACTACAACTTGGATGTGTTCAAGTCCAACGTTAACAGGTTCCTAATGAACCGCCCCCTTAAGTAAACACTTCATCAAATCTCCACACTAATGTAATGTACTTGCAATAACCCTTATCCCTGAGTGGCTTCCGGACCTTGATAAGTGGTGATCACTGTGTAAATAACAATGAGCACTTTTATAATAGCACAGCTGGGATGAGATCGGGTCCACATGCTTTTGAAGTGTCAAGGTTTTTTTTATGATGACATGCACCTGAGCAGGTGTGATTTTCAGATCGTCTAGCGTGGCGTCTGTCCGCATAGGAAAGTCAGCTAGGAGGTGGTTGGAAGGGTCCAGTGTGGAGTTTAAGGCACACCGACGGGCAAGCATGTTAGCCTTGTCGGTTGCTGAGGAGACAACCTCGTGAGTGTTCGTCATTTGGGGGGGGGGAATTGTTAATTGCCCATTTTTTACTACATTGTTGTAGATTTTCCAGAAGTCTTGAGTTCCTAGTTTTTATGCTTCGATGCGTTTTTTAGTGGTTTCCGTAAATTCCCTCTTAGCTGTCGCTATTTCTTTTTTAACGTTATTTCTAGCTTTTATATACTTCAGTCTGTTTGAACTAGACTTATGTCGGTTAAATCTGCGGTATGCACGCTGCTTTTGAGCAATTGCAGTTGCGCAAGTCGACGTAAACCATTTGGAAGAGTGGGGCTCACTATAAAATTTCCGCATGGGAACATGCGCTTCGATTGCAGTGTTGAACCAGTCAGTGGTCTCGTTTGCACACTGTTCAGCAGGGAGAGAAAAATATATTTACCCATGGGGCATGTGTGTGTGTGTGTGTAAGTGTGTGTATACATATATATGTATTTATATAAACATACATATTACTTTATATATAAATATGTGTATATTGATAACCTGAAATATAAGGGTTTTTTTCAAAAGTGCACAGTACCTGAATAGAGCTTTTATAAATAACACTATTCAACTAAAATGTAAGAACAGCGAAAAAGAACAATAGAAATATGGAAATTAGAATAGAGATACAGATGATATTACTAAGAATCTTAATGCAAACCAAGGCATACACTTTTTTCGTAACTTTAAAATATATATCTCGCATCGGCACTGACCCAAAAGGGACACGTATTACCTAAAAACAATTAAATGATGATCGCAAAAATTTAAAGAGTAAAGAAACTGGACCAGATACCATTCCATTATAGTGCTCCAAATCTTCAACCAGAAGAAGCTCTGATACTTACAAAGCTGTTTTAGCGTTTACTTAGGGAAAATTTCTTCCCAACACCTTGGAAAATCTTACCAGTATGCTCGGTATTTAAGAATTCAGGTGGTCGCTTATGTCCCTCTCATTACAGACTAATATGTTTTATGTGGGCCATGAGTAAGTTCCTGGAATCTGTGCTAAATTGAGAATGAGCCAACTATTTCAGCAAAAGTAACCTGCATTAAGGTGTCCGTTCTTCTAGATCTACAGTATATGTACTTACGGTTATATCTCATAGGATAAGAGAATCTCTCGACGGAGGATTCTTTTCTAGAGCAATTACTCTTGACATATCAAAGGCGTTTTATAGGGAATGACATAAAGGTCTACTTCGCAATATCTCCAGCTGGCTCTACACAGGTCAGGCGTGGTGGACGGTCGGGCAGTAGAGCTTTACTATTCCATCGCATAACTGAGATTAATTTAACCTTAAATGATCGATTGCGGAGCATAATGTATAGTTAATATCACCAACAGACATTTGTTGCTAAACTGCGGGGCAAACGATATGACAGCTATTTCAGAGGCTTAAACTCAAGTTTCAAACGAAAATAAATGAGTATAATATATCTATATATATATATATATATATATACGCATACGAATATGTATATATATATACGCATACGAATATATATGTGTGTGTACGAGGAGCGTGCAGTAAGTAATACCCCTGACCCATTTCCCATATGTGCTTACGGTTATATCTCATAGGATGAGAATCTCTCGACGGAGGATTCTTTTCTAGAGCAATTACTCTTGACATATCAAAGGCTTTTTATAGGGAATGACATAAAGGTCTGCTTCACAATATCTCCAGCTACCCTGTATTATTAAATCCTTTCTCTCTGATAGATTCATAAGAGTAGTGTTTACACTGCAAGTAAGCCAAAGATCTTACTTGATAACAAAAATGAATCAGAGATTCATACATTCATTTATAATTAGCAAAGAATAAACGCGTAAGTTATCGCCATTTACAAAGAGAAAAAGTAATCGAGAATTTAGAGGGCTATATACAAAGAAAAACCACAAAGGGGAAGTCAGATAAGCGTATGTCAAAGACCGCCTTGAATACTTGTAGTGTAGGCTGGTTTAAACGTCATCTAGCAACGTGTACCACGGAGATGCCACGCAACCGGAGAACGCTGCTTGGCGTCAAAGCTTCCATAACCGTCGAAAGTAGACCTTTTTTGGAGTTCGCAATCCAGGAAAGGGTAAAGAATATGTCTCAGTTCATGAGACACAGTTTCAAATACTACATTAGAATCGTATTTAGTTTTCTTGTGCTATTATCCACTTTTGGGACGTTTCGATTCAATTTTACGTCTATTAAAATTTACGTTCTCAGTAATTTTCTTTTATTTATCTTTATATTCATTTTCATTGTATTTTTTATTTGTTTTTATCATTATTATTTTCATTCAAGTTTTATTTAATTTTCATGGATTTCATTAATCTTATTTTAATTCATTTATTAATTTATCATTCCTTTTCAGTGTTTTTTTGGTTCATTCCGGTGAACTTTCTTTTACGTTCAATCGTTTATAATTTGGCATTTTTCACTATTTTATTTGCATTTTTTCTTGAGTTCGTTTCTATTTATTATTTATCAATCAATATTTGTTGGGTTTTTTTTATTTGCTATTGAATTCAAAAGTTATGGCTTTATTATTAAATTACTCTTTTATTAATCATTCGTTTCTGATGACTCATGCATTTTTTATTACAAATAAAATCGAATGATATTTTTTTAATCTGACTATTTTAAAGCATTAAATATTTCATCGCAGACGTTTTAATAAAATATGTTCCATCTAATTCTTTTTTTCGTTTTTGGTCCCCGACAAAATTGCGTTGACCGGTAAATTCACACATGCCCGTTCGTCCATCCGTCCGTACGTCCGTCCGCACTTTTCTGAATAACTGCACCTTTGAATTTTTTGAAATTTTGCATAAACATTAAACATGATATGAGTAAAAAAAAAAGCTAGCAGAACAGATTTACTAGGAAAACTCCGGTTTTTCCCCTTTCGGGTTTAAATAGCTAAAATTGACACTTTTGTACTTATTAAAAAGAAATGACGCCTTAGATTTTTATAAAACTTTCTGAAAGGTTGGAACTAACGGATTTTGTTTGTCGATACTTCGCAATAACTCTTGGGTGTGCCTCAGGAGTTTTTTTCGGGTTAATAAAACACTCCAAGTTGTGGACTATTTTTTCATATTTTCCCAAAATTTTCTGTGTATGTCTATTTAGCAGTTTTACATGTTGACGAACTCACATTTACATATGTTAAGGCCTAAAACTTCGCTCTTTGTTCATTTTCACAATGATTTGGCACCTCCTGGGGACATTTGGGGCTAAATGGGGGGACAAATGCGGAAAGTTGTCATTTTTTTATGCCTCTTTCCCTGTGTACCTACGAGGGACCATGCATGCTTACGAACCAATTTAAAAGTGAAGAACAGAGAAATTTCAAATGCTTCTACAAGAAAGACCACAACGTGAACTGAAAAGATACCAAACACTTACAACAACAGGTGAAAAACAAAGCCATATATAATACTAGTACGTCGCGTATAGCATTTCTCATTTATGAAATATGTTTAACATAAATTTTCACTTCATTGATTTTTTGTGCATATGGTAAACGCAGACATTATCGTTGCTGGCACTACGCAGATAAATATAAAGAAATACATTTCATGGCAGGTGAGTTTGCTATTGTGCAAACCAGTTGATATGATAACAGTTTTATATTACGTCTATGCACGCATCCACAGTCTTGATTTAGTTTGAACCCAAGACAAGCACGGGAAATTTTTATTAGGCCATAAAAATATTAGTTTATTTCCCTCTTGTTGAGTTTGCGTGATTATTGACCTTACACCAACGCAGCCGATAGTCAATAATTTTCAGAAAACTGATCAGTTGGTCGTTGTTGAAACAGAGCGTGAAACAACTTTTCTTGATTAACGTAACCCGGATATATAATATTATAGCAGATCAAAAATGAGATAAAAAAGTAATTCTTTTATCGAAAGGGATCATATATTTATTTAGTAAGGCGTCCCCATCTTCTGGGTGTTATATTAAACTGTTCTGAGAATGGATATAAATTTACATGACGGATTTCCTGTTGAAAAATCGAAATGGAAATTAAATGTTTGGAAAATCGGTGGTACAACTTCCTTTTTTTTACAAGTGAATAACCACATATAAAGACCCGGAAGCCACTGGAGGATAAGGGTTTATGGATGTAAGGTGATAGTGTAGTAATCAGTACCTCTGCTAAAATGAATACATGCAGTCTCAGTGTCGGTTTCTCCGTAAGAATAGAGATATCTATGAAAATCTCGGGAATAAAAGAGACATACTTACGATAGAACGACAAAGGCTGGATCTTAACAGCCTAAAACATAACAACCCATTTCGAATCTCAAACAATATCTGGACACATGGCCGCTTTTAAATCCTCTGCATATTTAAATTTATCTAATGATGGATGGATGGAACAGTAATATAAAGTTGTATCACGTGCAGAGATGTTTATTTTTTTAATGAATAGAGTTTAGTGATATTTGTATTTAAGCAATGTTACAGTAACAATTAAGTTTCTGAAATTATATCATCTATATTATTATTCCTCAAAATAACCAATGATGAATTAGAAAAAATCATAGAAGTGTTTTCCCTCTTCTACCTCGTTTTTAATCTGTCAATCTCCAACTTACCCGTTTATATACTCTTTTCGTCGCTCATCTTTCTTGGTTCTATGAATGGTTAACATACGAACCGTTAATCTTAACTGCGATAACTTGACGGGTTTTCCGCTTTTATTTACTGATTACATTTATAATTAAATAACTTAATGTCACCGAATGATGTCATAAACTAAATAAAACTTTGGCAATGTCTTTGTCCTGACTATGTATATTGTTTACTAGAAATTACCCCCTACACACACATACACGCCCCCTTACTTATAATCACCCCATACACACATACACACCCCCTACTTGAAATTACCCCTACACACACATACAAGCCACCCCACACATATATATATATATATATATATATATATATATATATATATATATATATATATAAAAGTGAACGTGTATGTCTGTCTGTCTGTGTACATTTCCCTACGCAATAACTCTGTCAATTTTTAGTTTATAGACTCAAAATTTGAAATACTGGGTACTGAGATTTGGGAAAATCGATGTGACGGGTGTCAGCCAGAAATTTGGCTGTTAAGGGGTCAAATTTCAACGATTAAGAACTCTACCAAACTCCTCCGACAATTTTGGGTCTAGACACTTGAAATTTTAGATATAGGTTCCTTGAACCTGGATCTAACTTAATAAAGTGATTTGAGCCCGAAACTATAAATTTTAAGGGATCATAATAGGGGTCAAATTAAAAAAAAAATTACTTTTTTTTTGTTTTGCTAAGCGTACACCTCAAAAGACCCTGGCAAAGCCGAGCTGAAATGCTAGTATATATATATATATATATATATATAAATATATAAATATATATATATATATATATATATATATATACGTGGGGGCGTGTATGTGTATGCAGGGGTTAATTTCAAGTAAACAATATACATGGTCAGGACAAAGACATTGCCAAAGTTTTGTTTAGTTTATGACATCATTCGGTGACATTAAGTTATTTAATTATAAATGTAATCAGTGATCCACTTATCTAGTGCTTCCTTTTTAAAGTTAAATATGTTTTAACTCTTTTTCAAGATGTCTCTTAACATGTTCTATCAAGAATTTGTTCATATATATATATATATATATATATATACATATATATATATATATATATATATATATATATATATATATATATATATATACATAATACAACATGTCGATATTCCAAATTACAATGTGCTGTTCGTCTTACCGTTTGCTTTTTTTAGCATGTTATCATGTTCAATTCTTGGCAGCGCATGTTTCGTAAGGAAGAAACACTCATATAAATATTATGTCAATTTTTAAATATCTTCTGCACTTACTCATCAGAAAAATAAGAACTTTTTTACTTAGAAGAAAATAAAAGAATATGAGCATGATTACATAAATCCAAAAATAGTACTTGTAGCTTTGTTTCATAATATATATATATATATATATATATATATATATATATATATATATATATATATATATATATATATATATATATATATATATATATGGGGGTGTATAGGTGTCCAAAAGTTTTCATTACAAATTGAAACGAAATATTATTAAAAAGTTCATGAGATATCTGAATCAGTTTGTTTTATTTTAATAAACGTTTATTAAAGTATTTTTGCCATAAAGAAATTTATGTTTAAGATTCTCTTCTGATGTATGAGAACTGATTCACGGAACCCTTATGAAATACCTATAAAATGCCTATAAAATGCCTATAAAAATCCTTGTTGTCACGAAAAAGTACAGTATGTGTCGTTGGGTTACTGAACCAAAATTGGGTATTCAGATTAAAAGAAAATACAGGATTAAGTATGGAAGGCGTCCACCATCTTTTTCATACATTGCACAAAAAAAATCATATGGCAGGGATGGTATTACAGAAGAACATTATAGTAAGACATTGGCCGTGTTTCACAAGTATTCATGCATTGTCTTACGAAGTCCATTATTCAGACAGTTGTAACTAGCACGTTCAACAATGCACAAGGTCCTCGACAAGAACATATAATTGTACGCTTACAAACTGCAACTGTTACAAGCTCTGGAGCAAAATGACAAGCCAAAAAGAAGAGAATTTATTTCAGAAATGCTAGGACGCATTTCTGAGGTTGGAGCATTTCTCACGCGAGTCAGGTTTAGAGACAATGATCATTTTCGTGTTTCAGGGAAATTAAGCAGACGCAATTAAAAAAATATAGGGTTCTGAAGACCTCCCATGAGACTAAGGAGCATTGCTGGAATATTGCAGTGGTTTATGTGTGGCGTAGAATAATTGGTCCAATTCTTCTCTAATTATTGCAAATGTTTACTTTGATTTCTTATTTAATAATCTAGCATCAAACGTGATTGGCCTACATGAAACTATTATTTTCCTGCAACATGGTACACCCCCCCCCCGTTAGTGGCATGCATATTTTTCTATTTCTGATTTACTCATATCCAAAAAGACTGATTGGAAGAGATGGAACACGTCCATGGCCGAC
>NC_136516.1:2707500-2767500 GCF_053919585.1 Euprymna scolopes
CTCGGAGAGGGTAAGTTTGGGAAAAGGTATTATAAATAATAAACTAGACAAAATACTGTTAGAAAACAACCGAATACATGTCAACTTATGTCACGGTAACATATATTGAGCGAATTTCTAACAGTATTTTGTCTAGTTTATTATTTATAATACCTTTTCCCAAACTTACCCTCTCCGAGAGAGAGTCGGCTGCCATTTTAAATTTTCCACTACATCGGTAAACACTGCATGTTTTTCGAGCTGAATAAACATGTTACACTGAATAAAAACACAAAAAATATATCCAGTTAGGTAGAAAAGTAACTTATCTTGCCTTTGATAACATTTATTTGTTCTATATTTGTTTTTTGACAACTTTTCGAATCTATGTGTACAGTAATACAAACCCACATTCTTTGTTTTCTCCAATTATTTACATGCAAAATGCATTGTACATTTTAAAAACGTTTTTCATCTGATGGCAAGTATTGCATACTTCACAACTCCACATAAAAAGGCGGGTTTCTACTTTATTTGTGCGCCTCGTCATATAATTAAAATTTTGAATAGTATAATTTTTATAGTGGTTTATGAATTTATTTACAATGTTAATAAATTCTCAAATATAATATATATATATATATATATTTAATTTATTTTTATCATTTTTAAAACAGTAATCTACGTGTACGCGTGTTTCGAGTTAATTAACTCTCATCAGCGTAGCTCAACTGTTTCTGGTGATCGAACTTCAGAACAGGTTTCCACAGTCCGGCGTCTTAACCGTTAGGCCACGAACTGTAAATTAATTTACTATTTATTTTTATCGATTATAAATTTAGGTTTGTTGTTGTCGTTTTTTTTATTCAAACGAAAGATTCGGTTAATATTGGCTTCGCCTCGAAGCTCGATTTTTTGTTTATTTATTTTAGAAAGTCGCCTATTATTTGTTTGGATGTATATATAACATATTTTTATTTATTTTTATTATTTTTAAAACAGTAATCTATGTACACGCGTTTTCGAGTTAATTAACTCTCATCAGCGAAGCCTTCGGGCCTGGATCAAAGTGTAGTAGCTGTTTCGGCAGATACTGCAAGCAAAGACCATATGTGGGGGTAACCCCACATATCATACCTTGGTCAATGTAGGGGCACCCCTTCATACAAATTGTCACCATCCAGCTCCCATTTCCCACCCATCGGGAGCTGTCCCCATTTTCCCTCCCCCTCCCTCTCTCTCCACATTAAAAAACGGCCTTGTGCCTAATTTGCTCAATGGGGAAGCAAATAAATACAATCGGCGAAGCTCAACTTTTTCTAAGGAACGAACTTCAGACCATGTTTCCACAGCCCGTCACCTGAACTGTTAGGCCACGAACCCTAGAATAATGTACTGTTTATTTCTATCGCTTATGAATTTAGATTTGTTGTTGTTGTTTTTTTTGACGATAGATTCGGTTAATATTGGCTTCGCCTCGAAGCTTTTTTTTTTAATTTATTTTAGAAAGTCTCCCCCCAAACAACAACAACAACAAATCTAAATTTATAAATGTTTCAGCTGTACTAATTAAAAATTGTTTACTTATTTAGTTTATTTAAATGTCAAGTTATATTTGATTTAACTTATTTCATCTGAAATCTGAAACCATTTTATTTTCAAACAAAAAAAACAGAAAATCAAAAGGGGAAATAACTGTGATAGTTTAATTAGAAAAAATGTTTTAACGGAGCACGTTATAAAATATTTCCTGTAATAGATTTGTTTTCATTTCGAAATATTATTCTAAGCTTGATTATTATTTTTATATTTAATTCGGAGAAATTTTTTTTTCGCTTATTCTTAATTTTTAGTAAACTTTTTATTTGTTAGAGAAAAGTAATTAAAACTAATTCCTCATTTACTTGCATCATCATGAGAGCAGAGTTAGTCAGATACACATGTGAACACAATCCATCATCTCCTGCTCTGTTGTTTTTTATTTATAAAATTTAATCGTTGTTGCCCAGGATTTATTATAATAATTATACCATAACAAGTGTGTTTAATTGGCTGCGAAACAGATTTTCTTTATAATTTATTTAATAGCTTAAATTAAAACTAGTAAAATTTACGACGTTATCCAGCGTCGTTTAAGCCCCGAGAAAAAATTAAGCCCTGCTTTTTGTTGCCTAATACGTTAAAACAATCTGTGTGAAAGAAGAAATTTTGAAAAAAATTAACATTTTAGCGTGGGGGATAACTTTTCTTAAAAATTCAACATAAAATGAGCACCCAATTTTTGGCCACAAACCGTTCAACCAGACATGCCATCTGTAGCATTTTTTAAAGTTTGGCGATTGAGGAAGGACATGACAAATACAAACAATTATATTTTTATTTATATTTATGAAAATATTCTGTACTTTTACCTAAGAATTTTATAATCAGAACGAAACCAAAAATATGACAAATTCAAGATTTTTTTTGAGAGGTGGGGGTTTACATTAGAAGTATAAAATGACGAAACAATTCCTTTAATTGTTTTTGGAATTAATTTTTGGTATATATATATTTTTTTTTTTTTGCGATCGCACTGGCATTCGCTACTAAATTTATCGAAACAAAAGTTGTAAAGATTTAATTTTATTTATCTTTTCTAAGCGGGGGGTGCTTACAGTGCTCAATATCCGGAGAATAGATTCTTCTTTTTATAGCCTTTTTGCCGAAATATCTGGTTGAGAGGATATTACATACTTCTGTTTTGGGCCGATTACATTTACATATTTTCATCCGTTCTTTTATTTTTGTTGCCCATCATGAAAATGATGAGTATACAGGTTTGCTTCAGACAGAGCTTCATGTCAACTCAGGCAACGCTGGGTACTTATTCTAGTGCATATATATATATATATTTATGTATATATATATATATGTATATATATATATATATATATATATATATATATATATATATATATATATATATAATATTTTACACGTGTGCGTTTTTTATTTTAAGTTGCGAAAAATGTTTCCTGGAAAAGAAATGTGTTCCTTTCATAAGTACATATCCATTCTAGTTAATAAATCTGATGGCACTGATTTATCAATATGATTAGGTTTGTATTTTTAATTAAAATACGCAAGGAAAGGAAACTGAACAATCTAGACTTGGAAACAAGCGCTGAAACATCATGAAAAGTTTCATCAGAATCATGCATGCAATTTTCTATTTTAACTTTCCGAGTATTTTAAACCGAATCTTCACAATAATGTAAAAATAAATTGAGATTAAAAAAACATAAATATATGGACACCACTTTAAACAATCTTAAGGTCACGTCAGTATAAAAAGGAGGAATTCCAATATAATAGTACGGGCTGACGCTTAACACCAATAGTATTTTATTACGGGGTCTTATGATTTGCAATATGTTCACGATATATATATATATATATATATATATATATATATATATATATATATATATACATATACATATATATATTCACTATATATATATACACATATATTCACTATATATATATTTATACATATATATATACATATATATATATATATATATATATATATATATATATATATATGATTCCAGAGGAGATGAAACACAAGCGTCTATAGGTATGAAAAATAATATCATTTAATAATTATGTCAGCCTTTCAAGAATCCCGCTCTCTATGATTGAGCACTTTAAAGTTGAAATAAAAAGTCGGTCACCTAAGCTCACATACATTGATTCTGATATTTTAATAATTAAATTACTTGTGCCGAATGTAACGACATTTTAAATATAAATGCTAAAAGTCCAACGATATTTTTCTCCCTTGAAATTGGCCGTGGGGTTTGTTCCTTGCAAGTTGAGTCAGAGATGGCTTCGTCTCCAGATTGTATTTGACTAAATTTATGCCAATGGCTAACATTCCTTTGTTTGTCATGTTCCCTCATAGTACTGCACAATTCTGCTGCTTTTAAAAACTGAAGTTTTTTGCGAGAAGTAGAATGTGGTTATTCAGCATGTGGAGAATGTTTTTTTTTGTATTCACAAAAGTCGATTAAGTTGAATATCAAGTTTGTGGTGGGAAGTAAGAAGGTTGTTATCCAACATGTGAAGAATCATTCTTTTTATTGACATAAGTCGATTAAGTTGAATTCGAAATATATGTGAGATCGCACTGTTTCGTTCACCCGACCAATCATCTATTTATCAATTCGAACTAGCTGTATTTCCAGTTTTCGCAGAGTTAAGTCAATACAAAATTATAAATAGTTTTGTGTTATAAATTCTAAAGAAATTGTGAATTCTTCGCCGGTAAATAGCTCAAGATTTATCATCAATAAAAGGGATGAGGTGTGTTTTATTCTCCGCTTCATGATTGCATATTCACTTCGTTCGAATTGGCCAACTCATTCGTATAGTGAAACCATTGTTCGCTTCGTACTTACCGGGAAGAAAATAACCCGCCCGCGCGCGCCCGGGTCACTGGTAGGTTGAATTATGTCTGACATCAGCGCTGGCCAATTTTCGGTAATAACAGATCTGGTGTTCCAATTTCGAATTGCTTGGCGATGGTATATATTTCGCGGGATAATAGTACCCGATTTCGCCTCAGAAGGATTTTTCCCCTTTTGTATTCAATTTTTGTTATGAATTTCTTAGCTGTATGACGTTTTGAGTTTTTTTTTAATATTTTGTTTCAGATTTTTATTTTACCTTAATTCATTCTTGTTTATGCGTCATCGAATTTAAAGGGGTGGTTCTGTTTGTCCGTTTTCTGTCACACTTAAAAAATATTAAAATATGTTTTTAATCGCGAAAGGTCTGAATTAAATCGACACGTTTTAACAAGATACTTCTAAATATAAAGGTGATTTGTAGTTTGCGTGAAGCATTACAGTTATACCGTAATGTAAGTGTAGAAGAAGACTGATCTTACGTATGCACAAATACAAACAACCCAACTATAGGTATGTTTATTATATATATATATATATATATATATATATATATATATATATATATATATATATATATATATAATTTTTTTAAGCCAAAGACAATGCGGGGAAAGACCGGAATTATGAAAGTAAAGAAAGAAAGAAAAACAAACAAATGTAGACGGGTGTGCTTGAGTAGAGGAGTGTCTAGCCTTTATTTTTGGTTTTCTTTCTTTACTTTCATAATTCCGGTCGTTCCCCGCATTGTTTTTGGCTTAAAACAACAGTCTATATATTTATTTACCAACGATGATTCAAGCAAACTACTACATACTACATGGGCCTTTTATAAGTTGACATTTATAAGTTGTCGTTATGAACCTATTAAGGATATGACAGAGGCTGTGACGAGGGTTACTGACACACTCACACACGATAGATTCCGTGGGCTTTCTATAAGTTAACGTTATGAGACCTTAAGGATATGACAGACGCTGTGACGAGGGCCACTGACACACTCACACACGAGGGATTCCGTGGACCTTCTATAAGTTGTTGGAACTGTACAAGAAGTCCTTTGCAACCGGATGTGATCACTTCGAAGGGGACTAGAATTTCAGGTGTATACTATCAATAAATTTGCCCATAAGTAACATTCTAGAAACTTAATGACACAACCTCGTATGTTTACAAATTATTAACAGATATTACGTAACGGTAAAATTAGGCATTGGATTTTCATCAGTGCTCAATAGATACACCTATGTATCTCATCATAATTCATCCACTATCTCCCAATGATGAGGTATTCTTGTTTTGCTCTGTCAAGTCTGTAATAGCATATGCGTTGTACCTTACTAGTAATTTGAAACAATGAGTTTTCTATTATTTGTTTCAGCCGATTAACATTGAATGTATTTGCTCGTCGGCCTGTCACGTGTAGGTTTAAATACATAAACTTTAAATTGGAAATAAACCTTGATTCGCTACGTTTAAATTTGAGTAACTTATTGATCTTCACGTTTAAGATTGATAAAGCATATGTATCGGTCGGTTAGTTTGCCGTTAAAGTATCGTTATTTTTGGTTTGTCATCTTTAAGTTTCAAATAAAATTTTCGACGGTCTATAATTTGAAGTAAAAAAAAATTGTGTATGTCCACCATTTTATATCTTTTGAAGAATAATGTTGTGTGTCTGTTATTTTCAGTTTCAAATATCATTTTCGTTTATATGACATGTTTAATCTATATGATTATAAAACACAGATACCCTTGTAACGAGTGATGTAACCCACTTTTCAGTTTTCGATATCCGGCTGCGCATGCGCGCACAAACATTAACCCATAACAACCTAAACACATAAATGCAAAACGCTTCTTTTGCAGATTTTGACCTGCGCACTGAAATGTTAACGTTATTATTTCGAAATTATTAATTGACAAAAGGAAAGAGTGTTTTTTTTTGCAATTATTCCTTATTACAGCTATACTGTCGCTATTTTCTTACAACTAAACAACTTTAACCCGTTGAAAAACATAAGAACAATTTCAGCAAAGTCAAGACTACTACTGCTACTACTACTACTACTCTCTATCCGCCCCCTTGCCTTCCCTCCTTCTTTTTTTATTTTTTTGTTTACATATTTGGATACAAAATAGTGGTGTGAGAACGGTGAATTTGTTGACACATGTACTAATCTGTTTCAATATTAGTTTTTTTTTTATTTTATTTATTTAGATTTTATTTTTTTCTTCAGGCTTTATTAATTTTTTTTTTTTAGATTTTAAGTTTCTATAACTTGGTTGAAGGATTCCAATACGGGTTTGTAATTCTTACATTTCTCATCAGAAGGTTCATGCGCATGTTTGCTGCTAAATGACTTTCGTCGGTGTTCGATTCGCAGGAAAATCATGCTTAATTTTCGATTTTTTAGCGATTATTCGGAAATATAGGTAACTTTACACGGATAGGGAGGAGTTTTTTTCATATAACAAATTTAATTAATAATGAAGAGATGTTGCGAGTTAGTCTCTGCTTTATCGTCATTTTCATGGAAAGTGTTCGACTGAGCTTCAATCTATGGTCCCCCCTAACCAAACTTTCACAAGAAACACTAGACTAGCTGAAAACATTATCAATGATTTTCCCCACTCTTTATCTGTGCCTAAACCTAAACATAGATTCCATGATCAAAACTTCTTTGTTAGAACTGCACGCCTGTGGAATCGTCTTCGTTTTTCCTGCTTTCCAGCTTTCTATAATATGGTTGTCTTCAAATCCAACGTGAACAAGTTTCTGATGAGCCGTTCCACTTAAGTTAACAAAATTACCGAACTTCCATTACTATCGATTACTATATTGTCCTTTTGACTACTATACACTCTGTAACCCTTATCCTTGAGTGGCCTATCGGCCTTGATAAGTGGTGATGCCTATGTAAAAAAAATACACACATGAAAAATCTATTTTTCTTGGAAGTAATCTCTTTCGGCTGAAATACATGTGCTGTACCGTTACAACAACTTCTGTAAGAGCACATGTAATCCTCTCGTATGAGCCTGTCAATGCCCCTTGTGAGCACGTTTATCCCCTCACTTATCTCTTAACGACAGTTGCTTACGTTTTCCTTAAGCTTTAGGAATAGCCAAAAGTCGCAGAACACACAGTCAAAGAGAATGTGACAAGGATGCAGTTGAGAACTTGAGCAGTTGGGCAAATGTTTCGCATCTTCAGCGATTCGAGAATAATTATTTGGACATATCACACGCTGACACCAAACCCTGCACTTACTGTCTCTATAGTTACACAACGGTCCTTATCTATGAAATTCTTTATTTGGCTAATCTGATAGTCTGAATTCCTTACTTCTACCCACTACTCATCTCTCAGTCCGCTTGCCTTAGTTGAATCTTGCAATTCAAAAACTGATGCTGAAATCATGTAAGATGATATAAAGCAATCCGAAGCATTCCATACGTTTTTTATGGAATTTTATTTCAAATTGTTCTTCTAAATTTTCCCTGCGTCAATATTGCAATTTTGAAATTCATTAGCTGTGGCAATCAGGCTTTATTAAGGTGTATTCAAAATCCTGCATTAGTTGTTTATTTAAATTTAAAAATCGGTCGATCATATTATAACATGTTTAGCAATAACATACTGAATTTTCACGTGTCTGCCAAAATTTAAAATGTTTGTACAAAATAAGTCTGGAAACTCATTGAAACACTTCATATAATCAATCCTTATTACAGAAAAACAAATCTGAAGACGATCATTGTGATCTCTATAAGGCCACCATTCACCCATGTATCGAGTACTGTTGTCACGTTTGGGCTGGTGCATCTGCTACCAGTCTCTCGCTCCTGGGAAGCGTTCAAAAGAGAGTCAACCAACCTGATAGGTTCTAAACTGCGATCTTAGCTTCAGCCTCTGTCCCATCGATGAGATGTTGCATCCCTCTGCCTGCTCTCTGCTTGTTCTACAAGTATTTTATTGCTGACGATCTACTCGCATTTGTACTCCCTCGACGTAAATACATCCGAATCAAATCGACGTAAATACATCATTAGCAGCTAAACCCCACCCCTACACAGTAGAGATCCCTCGGTATAAGAAAGCCTTCTATTGCAATAGTTTATTCTCCAGAACTGACAGACTTTGGAACTTCCTTTCGGGATTATGCTTTTCCAACTGTACTGACATGCTTGAGGTAAAGTGTAATGTAAACAAACATCCTTGCTGCTCATCTCCCCTCATATTATCCCTGCAACTTATGTCCCCGATATTAGCCCCTACTTCGAACTGGCACTGTGCCTTGTTTGGGATGAAAATTAAATAATAATAAGAAGTCCAGATAGGTTTTATATAGCTTCATAAGCAATAGAAGAATTTGTTTTTTAAATTCTCCCAATCGTCTATATTAAGGATAATTCAATTAGTGCACCTGTCACGTTTAAATTAGATACCTTACATTTTTCGAGTTTGTTTCAAATAACATTGTAGATCGCTAAACGCGTAGATCGTATGGCTGCATTCGAAAATAATTCATCTTTGTATTTTTTTTTTGTTTTATCTCGTATAAAAATTTGTATTATCAAATTCTTAGCTTATATGTTCTTTATTTTCCAATGATTCTTTAAGTTATTCATAGTTTATCCTACTTCAAAATTGTCGACAATAATTTTACCGTTTCAAATATATTTTCCTTAGTTTTGCAGCCCGCAGGAATTCGATACAAGATTTTTTTATATTTATATTCACTATTTTTTAGAATCGAAATTAGTAATTTTTCAGCGTTTATTGTGTTTCGTTGTTGTAGATATTAGCGAAAAATATATTCCGCAATATGTACTAGTATCAATACGCGTCCTTTGATAGGGTCAATTTGCGAATGATTTCAGGTTATAAAAAATAGATGCTTAAACAGTACAACAGATCAAAATAAAATCAAAATGTTATATCGCCAGAATAAAAGTACAATATTTCGCATTTAAAAAGTATTGCCCCAAAGTCGAATATAGGGATTAAACAAAAAGATACTATTCCATGTACTTTAGGATTCTGAAAATAAAACGTTATGTATTTTCTCTAATAATATGTAATTTATAAAATAACCGAACTTTAATAAATGACGTAGAAACAGTTAACGAACGTTTCACGGTTAAGAAAAACAGACCAATTATTATAAAAGAGGTAACTACAACGGTGGTGCCAATAAAAATGCGGAGTATTTTTTTTTTACTCAAAAACTAAAACGTCGATGAACTACAAAGACGGTAGTAATACTATGAAATCGAAGGTTTTTTTTTCACTTTTGGTCCAGGATATATTGTCTTATATTATCGCTATTTCCAGCGATGAACGAGGGGAACCCAGAGTAAACACTGGTTCCACTTTTTACTCTGCTTTTTAAATGATGCCTGTATAATATTCCAGCATGCATTTTATTTTAAGGTGTTTATAAGAAAACTGTTATTGTTATTGGAACATGGTATCAAGTTAAACAATATATATGAAATATGAAATAACGAAGATACACACGATTTTTCATTCACAGAAAAGTAATACATCGGGATGAGAGTTTTTTTTTTACATGGGGACCATCACTTATCAAGGCCCGGAGGCCACTAGGGGATTAGGGTTATTGCGTGTACAATGATCAATGGGATAGTATCTTAGTAATCGTTAGTATTGGAGTTTTGATAACGTGTCTTACTTAAGGAGGTGGTTCATCAAGAATTTGTTTCTGTTGGGCTTGAAGACATCCAAGTTGTAGTCACGTGGGAAACAGGCAAACGGAAGAGACTTCCACAGGCGTTAACTTCTAAGATAGAAGCTATGTTCATGGAATCTACGTTTTGATTTAGGCACAGATAAAGAGTGGGGAAAAATATTGAGAGTGATTACTATACGATTTTTTGTGTGTAAAAATACCAACGTAAATATTTACGTTGTCGATTATTTCGTCTCGATTCGTTGCGAATTGAACTAATTATTTCCGAGAAACAAAGCAAAACGACTACAATGTTCAATGTTAATTCGTTTCCATTCCCCGCACACATCATCTCGTGCTAAATATATTTCTATTTCGCTATGTCCAAGTAATGAATTATTCCACGGTTTAATGCGCAAGCGAACGGAGCCAAGTACTTAATTAAAAATAACAGATGGCACGAGTTAATTAAACATTATGAAGAGAATTACTTTCATGTTGATGTCGCCATCTTTGCATATATATATAAATATATATATATATATACTAGCATTTCAGCCCGGCTTTGCCAGGGTGTTTTGAGGTGTACGCTTAGCAAAACAAAAAAAAGTCAATTTTTTTTTAATTTGACCCCTATTATGACCCCTTAAAATTTATAGTTTAAGGCTCAAATCACTTTATTAAGTTAGATCCAGGTTCAAGGAACCTATATCTAAAATTTCAAGTGTCTAGACCCAAAATTGTCGGATGAGTTTGGTAGAGTTCATAAAGGTCAAATCGTTGAAATTTGACTCCTTAACAGCTAAATTTCTGGCTGACACCCGTCACATCGATTTTCCCAAATCTCAGTACCCGGTATTTAAAATTTCGAGTCTATAGACTAAAAATTGACAAAGTTATTGCTTAGGGAAATGTACACAGACAGACAGACAGACAGACAGACTGACAGACACGTTCACTTTTATAGATATATAGATATGCATATTTATCTATCTATCTATATAGCTATATATATATATAAATACATATCTCTCTAATCATATATCTCTATCTATATATCTATCTATCGATCTATCAATCTATCTATCTATCTATCTCTCTCTCTATATATATATATATATGTGTGTGTGTGTGTGTGTGTACCCATATTTATCTATCTAGACATAAATAAATATGCATATTCACCCGTCTATCTATCTATCTATCTATCTATCTCTCTCTCTCTATATATATATATGTATTTCTATTTATCTATCTATCTTTTTACATATATATATATATATATATATATATACAGTAGCATCTAAAACTAAGGGACACAATTTTGAAACCTAACATTGGTTGGACAATTTGGAAAAGCTGGTAGTCGTTATCCTCCATAATAACATACTAAAATTTGAATCATTTGCAAAGGATAGAAAAAGAATTATAACAATTATTTATTTATTTTCAAAATAGGAACATCAACAGTAAGCGACAAAATTGAGAAAAACTATGTAAACAGCCCCCAAAAATAAAAATACATATACAATCAATATTTAGTAAATGAGCCCTTGCTCTCAATGACAGCGGCACATCTCCGTCTACAAGAACGAATCAGTTCTTGACAATCATCAATACTAATTTTAGACCATTCTTCTTTAAACTTCACCCACAAATAGTTTTGGACGCTACTACCTATATATATATATATATATATATATATATATATATATATATATATATATATATATATATATATATATATATTAAAAGTCAAAGACAATGCGGAGAAAGACCGGAATTATGAAAGTAAAGAAAGAAAAACAAACAAATTTAAACGGGTGTGCTTGAGTAGAGGAGTGTCTTGCCTTTATTCGTCTATCTTTCCTCACCTCAATGTATAATTACTTATAACCAAGTTGTTGTTATGTCCGGTGTATGTAAAGTCCGTGGGTTGTATGGAACTTTACATGCACCGGATGTACCAGCAACTTCCGGTCTTTCTCCGCATTGTCTTTGGCTTTTAAAAAAATTCTTCATATTTGTTTACCAACAATGCTTCAAGCAAACTACTACCTACTCTTATATATATATATATATATATATATATGTATGTATATATATATATATATATATATATATATATATATATATATATATATATATATTTGATGATTTTTAAAACAAAATTTTAAAATGTTTTGTGTACGATCAATTGAAGGCAAGATGCTCTATTTCCTATCGAATACTTTTTAAACGCCAATTCAAACCAAACAAGGCAAACTCTGTATCGAGTAAACTGGGTGCATTAATCGTACACTTCCGTCGGAGCACATCCCATTAAATAAAATAATAGAGATGCAATATTGCGTCAACGGGGCAGACATTGGTACTTAGCCGATAGTATTAGACAAGTTTGGGAATATTTTTGCTAACCATGTCCGATAAAGAGAGAGTGTTTCTTAAAACACCAATCAATATATGGAAACCATATTCAACTCATAGCGACTTGCCATTGCCATTGGTATTTAACAACGCTGACTCAGAAGGTGTGTACTTGGAGATTGCGCAACGATTGCCACAAAAATTGATGAATACACTGGGCAACATGAGAAGGGAAATATGCAACTGATATACCGTGTTGATTGCGCCGAAATAATTTGCAACAGTCTTGAAAATGTCTCCTATTGTTACGATTCTGTTACTTACAAATTAGTAACAAAATAGACTTCGTAGCCTATTGGGGGGTGCCATTTTCTATTCCCTGCAACCTCTCTCTCACAGAAGGGACGTTGCGAGCCTGTTGTTTTTTTATCGTTATTTACATGGGAAGTCCTCGTCTGACCTCCAATCTCTGGCCCCCTCGCCAATGCTTCACGAAAAACACCCGTCTAGCTGAAACCACTGTCAGTAATTTTCCTCACTCTTTATCTGTGCCCAAATCCAAACGTAGATTCCATGAACAAAGTTTCATTCTTAGAAGTGCACGCCTGTGGAACTCTCTTCCGTTTGCCTGTTTCTCACCTGACTACAACTTGGATGTCTTCAAGTCCAACGTAAACAAGTTCCTGATGAACCACCCCCTTAAGTAAGGCACTTTATCAGATCTCCATTACTAACGATTACTACGATATTGTCCCATTGATTACTGTAAACGCAATAACCCTTATCCCCGAGTGACCTCTTGGCCTTGATAAGTGGTGACATCCATGTAAAAATAAAGAAAGAAAGAAAGAAATCGGTAATATTTATATTCCAGTCAAGAATCTGAATCTTTAATTTAAAACGTGGGGATTAAACAGCCTTCTTTCAGTGAAGCTGGATGTAGTAGACATCTACACTTATATGCATTAGAAACGCAGATTAAAAAGTCCGGGCGCTCACTGTCAGGTTGAAGACAGCCCAAGCGACTGGTGAAGACCCTATTGAGCAATCTGCTGTTTTTGCAGCGATCTTCTCAACTATCTTCAGTACAGATGATGGCAGAGGACCCCCATTGTTTGATCGCAATACCCCACATGCCGCAAATCGAGTTTGGCAGAGAAGACGTTGAGCGAGTCCTGAGATCACCCCCGAATCATCAAAGACATCGCCGTTTTTGTCGCTGATCCATATCATGTCTATTTAACCTGTCTTAGACTACCGGTCTGCTGCTACGGTCTGTCCTATTTTCCAAACGGGTAATAGAGAAGACCCTGTTAACTACTGGCCTGTTTCACTCATCTCTATGGTCTTCAAAGTCATGGAAGCGTTGCTGAAAAAAATGATGATGTGCAACCTTCAACAGATCGAGCAAATCTCTCAATCCCAACACGAGTTCGTGCAGAAGAAGTCTTGCCTAACGAACATTCTGGCTGTAGAGGAATAGCTGACGAGAATCATGCAAAAGAAGACACTGCGGACATAGTTTTCCTTGATTTCCCAAAGCTTTGGACTCTGTAAATCATCGTCTATTTCTAATCAAGCTTATGATTTCCATCCTGAGGTCGTGCAGTAAGTCGCCGCGCACCTCGCTGACTGCAGCTTACGAGTTCAAGTGAGCAGCTGCTTTTCCGATATATGTAGTGCAACAAGTCGTGTGCCACAGGCTCCAGTCATTAGACTTCTACCGTTTCTCATCTTCGTCAATGACTGACCCGAAGTAATTTCTCAGCTGCACTTTATGTTATCCGATGACGTCAAGATGTCTGCTCTCCCCCACAACGACTATGAAGACCTCCGGCGTTACTCCTATAAAGTTTACAGAGAGTCATTGGACTAAGACCTAAGTTTGAACGTCGCCAAGTGCAGCCACAAAGCAATGCCGGCATCTTCCAACTCCTATTGACTTCCAACCGGGTGATTGGCTGCTGGAGTTCGTCAGTCAACCTAAGGACCTCGAAATGATAGTGAATTTAATAAACTCGTCCTCTAAACACTGCATCGTCGCTGTAAAAAAGGCCAGGGATGTCCTGTTCCTCATGCGCCCCTCCTTTGATCTTCTCACCCCATCCATCCTCTTTTCCCTAGAATGTAAACAAAGGGCAGATAACTCCTCTCTTAAAAAGAGCTCAGGTATTAAAAAGAAAGAATAAAAGGTACCACACAATCGCTCATAAAAAATAAATAAATTAAAAATTATTGCATTTAAAAGCAATAAAAATTGTGCATAGCAATTGATAATGTCCCGTAGCCTTGTGGTTAAACAACAGGCTTCTTCTCGAGCGGTGACAGGTTCGATCCTCATCAACAAGTTAAGCCATACTGAAGAAAGTAATACGACAACAACGCTAAAAATAAGTAAATAAAGAATCTATAACAATGAAATTCTCTGTGTGTGAACATTTCCCTATCAAATTACTCTGTCAATTTACAGACTGGAAAGTTGACATAAGGCTATTGAGATATGAGGACACATTTTTAATCGGTTTCCGCCCAGAAATTTGGCTTTATAGAGGTTAAAGTCACACGATTTGACCATCGAAAACTCTACCAAACTCCTCCATCTAAGGTAATAAAAACGCTTTGTAAAAAAGACAAAATGCCGACCCGGAATTTTGTTAATTTCTTTCTTATTGTTTGTATGTAATAGCCATGTAACATACCCTGGGATGTTTTTTTTTTATAATTTTCAGTGCCGATTTCCTTTCTGAGTATTATATTTTCATATACTTTCTTTTATATTGAATGTATTGCAAATAATTATCTTAATTGTCGACACGTTGTTATTTATGAAGAAACATAGATGCCAACTTGAAAATAGTTGGAGATTCTTTTTTTGTTTTTGTTTTTGCTTTGTTTTTTGTTTTTTTGTAGATTAACATTACAGAATTATCTGAGCAAGAAAATTGTTATTATAAGCGTGAAGATTGAATTAGATTTGTTTTAAAAACAAAAGAGAAATTCAAGGACACATATAATTTTAAAAAATGAGGGATTTAACCTGACTAGATTATATAAGCAATAACTAGAAAACATTTCGATAAATAAAAGCAAAAAGTTTTCATTAGAAAAACATATTGTGGACATAAACAAAATAGATTTTCAATCCTCGGTATAAAAACTACAATATTGAGCCAGATACAACGTGGTTGATATGTTACCTGCTACGTCTTTGTGTTCCTATTTACAATGCCCCCCCCCGCGGAGTTAGACACCAGGGTCGTTTTTTAACGTGGACAAAAGGAACAAACATAAAAATTGACTCTGTCGTGAAGGATTTCTCCTCACTGACAGAGAACAAGAAATTGAAGTGCAGCATCCGAAGAACAGATACTACACTGCTACGTCTTTGTGTAGTCGACTGGCGAAAGCTAAAAAATAGTGTGAATATACACGCAGGGTAAGTAGCTTGTTCAAAAGTTTAAAGCGAAGGATTTGGAACGAGTAGACGTGGCAGGCAAGTTCTAATTCTAAGTTGGTAATCATTCAGTTATGGAAGGGTGCAGCTGGAAGGATAAAAATATGTAATATGTAAAAAAATGAAAAAGGAATAGCGTACAATCACAGAAAGAAAAAAAAAACAGTACAACAGGAATGCATGTAAATATGAAAAAAACAATTTGTTGCCTCAGTTGTCGATGGTAAAAAATGACTTACATTTTCAGAAGCGCTTCTGGATCCATACAGCGATGGTTCCAAACTAAAACGTTTCCTTTTTTTTTGTTTAGAATTGTGATTGGCCTTCGGGACAAGATCAAAGTGTGGTATCTGTTCAGGCAGATACTGCACTTAAGATAATTTGTACCAGTCAATGGAGGGGAAACCCTCTATACTGGGACAATTATTATTTTTGGTAACCAGAGTGACCCCTTTTAGGGGAGCTGGTTTTTACCTCACATTAAAAACGGCCTTGTGCCTAATTTGCTCAGTGGGGGAGCAAATAAATACCATCTGTTCAGGCAGATACTGCACTTAAGATAATTTGTACCAGTCAATGGAGGGGAAACCCTCTATACTGGGACAATTATTATTTTTGGTAACCAGAGTGACCCCTTTTAGGGGAGCTGGTTTTTACCTCACATTAAAAACGGCCTTGTGCCTAATTTGCTCAGTGGGGGAGCAAATAAATACCATCTGTTCCGGCAGATGCTGCAAGCTATGACTAGCAAAGACCAGATGTGGGGGCAACCCCACATGCCTGACCTTTAACCAGGTCCCATTTCCCACCTCTCGGGAGCTGGTCCCCTTTTTCCCTTCCCCCTCCCTTCACTCCTCACATTAAAAATTGGCCTTGTGCCTAATTTGCTCGGTGGGGGAGCAAATAAATACCATCTGTTCCGGCAGATGCTGGTCCCGCGAACCCCCAACCGCTTCGGCGGCACGGCTACAAGATCAAAGTGTAGTATCTGTTCCGGCAGATACTGCAAGCTATGACTAGCTATGACTAGCAAAGACCAGATGTGGGGGCAACCCCACATGCCTGACCTTTAACCAGCTCCCATTTCCCACCTCTCGGGAGCTGGTCCCCTTTTTCCCTTCCCCCTCCCTTCACTCATCACATTAAAAATCAGCCTTGTGCCTAATTTGCTCGGTGGGGGAGCAAATAAATACCATCTGTTCCGGCAGATGCTGCAGGCTATGGCTGGCTATGACTGGCTGTGACTGGCAGGGATCAGATGTGGGGGCGGCCCCACATGTCTGGCCTTTGGCCGGCTCCCATTTCCCGCCTTTCAGGAACTGGTCCCCATTTTCCCTTCCCCCTCCCTTCGCTCCTCACATTAAAAATCGGCCTTGTGCCTAATTTGCTCGGTGGGGGAGCAAATAAATACCATCTGTTCTTCAGATGCTGAACTTAAGTGTAGTATCTGTTCCGACAGATGCTGCAAGCTATGACTAGGTATGACTAGCAAAGACCAGATGTGGGGGCAACCCCACATGCCTGACCATTAACCAGCTCCCATTTCCCACCTCTCGGGAGCTGGTCCCCTTTTTCCCTTCCCCCTCCCTTCACTCCTCACATTAACAATCGGCCTTGTGCCTAATTTGCTCGGTGGGGGAGCAAATAAATACCATCTGTTCTTCAGATGCTGCACTTCTATTTCTTGTTCTCTTTCGGTGGAGGAGAAATCCTTCACGACTGAGACAATTTTTATTTTTGTACCTTTTCTCCACGTTAAAAAACGACCCTGGTGTCTAACTCTGTCCCGTGGGGAGGCACAGTAAATAGGTATGCTATTTATCTAATTTGTTGATCGATTCGTGACGGTATCTATCTGTTTATTATATATGTTAAAAAAGTACACACCCACACACACACACACACACACACACACACACACACACACACTCGCAACGCACAACGTACCCCTCCCTTGTGCCTAATTTGCTTAATGGGGATAAAATAACTATAACACACTCATAACGTACAACACGCCCTTTCCCAGCGAGGGGGACCTTTGTGACCTTCGGGCCAATATCAAAGTGTAGTATCTGTTCCCGCAAATGCTGCAATCAAAGACTATTGCCCTTGCGGCAATCTTATGGTCCATGTAGGGGCAAATCACTATCCAGCTCCCATGTCCCACCTCTTGGAAGCTGCTCCCTTTTCTCTCCCCCGTCCCCCTCCCTCTCCACATTAGAAAAGGCCTTGTGCCTAATTTGCTCAGTGGGGACGCAAATAAATGCAACAGACTCGCAACGCACACCACATAGACGACTATATAACATGTACACGGCCCGTTCTTTTATACATACCTGTTTTAACTATACACGCTATACTCCCGTCCATATCATAAATAATCTGTAAGTATGCAACGTTTTTATTTGCAAAGGTTTATGCTATGTAGTGTTACATATGTATTTTAATCACAATTTAGTGCTCCTATTTAGAGGATAAATACAAATTTTTCTATATTATAATTATACGGTGCTTCTAAACCAGTCCCGTGTCTATATTCATTAACATTTTCTTTTCCCTATAGAGTATACGGAGATTACATCGATCGAGATGTTAGTCATGATCAGAAGAGTATTCCAGGAATCCAAAAATTCCGATTGCTATCACCGTAACAGAGCGCATATGAGTGCGTATGAAAACATCAACAGCAGCAAGAGGAGAGATAACACGTATTGTATTAATCGTTTGAATCCTAATGCAAATTGGCAAGACTGTACGGGCTTGCGTCTGAAAAAAATAAAAAGGACACCACGTGATCGAAGAGAAACAAAGTTGGCGCCGAGGGAGATGGATGTTTAAAGTGAAGACGAAAGTGGGCCGGCTTTGGCTTGGGTGCGTTTGAGAGGAAGAGAACCGCCGACCAGGTCGGATAGACATGTGGCAGCGAGACCCTTTTAAAGTTGTGTCGTTAAAAGAAATCCTACTTTTGTGAAAAAAATCCTACTTTTGTTAAAAAAAATCGTACCTAGAGTTGTAGGTTCAATACACTTATTGATCCACGCTACTTTTTAATCGTATTTTCTAGTTTAATTAAAGTGTTATTATATGTTTTTATTCAATTGTAAGAATAGGTACAATACACCCTCCCCTCCCCATGTTAAGAATGGCTTTTAAAATAATAACGTTATTATTTCAGCACGGATCAATAAGTGCATTAGTACTGATTTGTATGTATTTCTTCTTGCTTGTTTCTTTCTGCTACGATTATCATTTGACCAACAGAATGCCGAGTGCATAAATTTAAATGATCGCAACTATTATTCTTTTTTCACTTATATTTATCAACAAATAGAGAGAGGTTATCTGCGTGTAACTGGATACCTACAACACGAGAAAATCAATATTAAACTGTTGGTAAAAAACTCTGTTTTTGTCTACATTTTTATGTATTAATTTTCCGATTACGCTTCAACATTTTCAGCGATTGCTACCACCATTATCAGCCGAATACTACGTGTGAAAATAAAGCAAAAAGGTCATCATTATTCTGTAATATCTGTAAGATTTGTGTTGCAATTATTTAAAAAAAAATAATTGCAACCATTTTTTTTTCCTTTCGTTCTTTTATATATAGTAATTTCTTTCCACCGAAAAGAGACACAATGTGAGAGGAAACCCAACTTTCCAAAAAGGGGCAGCCAGGAAGTAGGTAAACATAGAAAGGTTTCCCCTACATTGGCCAAGGACAAATTAATTTTATAGTAACATTAGAACAGCTTTCACAGTGTGAACTTTGCCCGGTGAAATCGAGGTCATGTGATATCTCTCAGATAGACTAGAATATTATTACAGTTTTTAACTTTTAAGTTCAGGTGAACATATCTCGGCTCCAACAACCATTAATTGATCGAAATAAGCACCATTAGAATCAACACATGTTTGTAAACACAAAACAAGTGTATTTATGCCAGTAACGTAAACAAACCTTAAGCTTCTGGTAGCGATGAAGTCGTTGAAAGCATTTTTGATTTCGCTTGTGTTTTTGAAGCATTTCTTATGCAGAAAGTTGTCGAAATGTTTGAAAAACTGGTAGTTAATAGGTAAGACGTATGGAGAGTATAGCGGATGAGGCAGAGTTCCGTTCGACTTCTGCAAGGTATGGTTAGCAACATGCGGTCTGGAAATTGTCGTGGAGAAAATTTGCGTCTTTTCTGATGACTAATGTATTGTTGTCAACGTTTCTGATTCATTTGATCCATTTGCTGACAGTACTTCTCCGCCGTAATTGTTTCGCTTGCAGTAAAAAAAGAAAAAAAAGAAAAAAACACTGTAATAGATAAGCTCGGTCATAGAACAGCAATGAGTATGCATGCTCTTCTGTTGGTGTACCTCCGTCTTCGGGAACCACTGTTCTTAGCGTGACCGGTTTTCGCAAAGAACTCACTTTTCATTGCAATTCGCAACCCGATCGAGAAATGGATCTTTCTTATTGCGTGAAAGAAGAGAAAATGACATCCATAGCGGCGTTTCGTTTGGTTGTCGCACAGAAGTTTTTTTGTCTCTCCAGTATTGCTTAAATGGTCTGAAATCGCCGTATAACTCATGCATAATTCAGAAGCAGGGTTTCGAATAGTTGTGCGCGGATTGGCATCGACAAAGCCTCTTAATTGATCGTTGTCAATATCTGATGGCCGACCAGAACTTCATCATCGTCAAGACTCGTCGCTGCCACGAAATTTCTTAAACCACCATAAAGTTTTGCGTTCAGTAGTGGTTTCTGGCCCAAACGCTTCCTTCATATCGCAAGCTGTTTCAGCCGCTTTTCGACCTACGTTTAATTGAAATGAGAAAATAGTACGAATTTGCTATATTTCCATTTTGTATTCAACGTTCTAAAAAAAAGACATAATTAGTTTATAACGATTGTAACTTGAACGATTAGATAGAGTGAAATGCCCTTTAAAATGATATGCACATTTAAGGTATAATAACGACACCTTAATTGAAAATTCATCATATGAGATGGTAATTAGAAAATATTTTGTACACGTAGTTATTCTCTTCAACGTGATAAAATAATTACTTTGTTTCTCCTTAACTTAACTAAGACACGCACGCTCGTCCCTCTCTTTATTTGATTTTTGTTATTTTTACAAATAATGTCGATTGCATTTCAGTTACAATATTAAACCTAATCTATTTAGAGTCGACTCAGATGACATAAGATTCAATTTTCGCTTGCCGAACGTCCAGAGCGTGAAGTGGGGTTGAGAGCTATGTTTGTTTGAATAACAAATATCCTTAGATTAAAGATTATAACATTCTGTGGCGCCGTTAAGTCGGGCCTCTCTCTCTCTCTCTCTCTCTCTCTCTTCTTTCTTTCCATTCCTCTTATTACTTCATCACTCGGACTATCGGTCTCTGTTTTAGATTCAAGTTGTATTTAACTTGTGGCTCTTTTCATGTTGGATAATTATTTTTATGGCCATACGGGTGTCGTCAACTCGCCAATAACGGCCGAAAAACATTTTCTTAAAATGCTAAACACTGATGCTGATCGGTATGCGATAAAAGCTAAGGTCAATCCACAAGGACGAGTATAAAATCCACAATGGACATTTATATATCACGGGATGGTAAAGTTAATAAAACTCCAACATAAAACTAGAGTTGCTTGAAGGGATGCAGAACAAAAATGAAAAGCTAAGGAGGGTGTGTCAGATTCCGATTTGAGGATAAGCGAATGAACTGTGCCTAAAACCGTTTTGCATTTGCTAAGAGAAATTAACGATACAATTGCGAAGCTTTTCTTTGTAAATAATAAGATAGTCAGACGTCCTTCACAAATAAATATATGCACCCTGCTATTACCGCAATTCGTCATGTGATCGTGCCAATTGGTAACAAAAATCCATCATTACAGATTACTTAGTAGCTCGAGATTCATGCATGAGAACATATGTACAAGGGTAGTAACTATTTGCTAATTCTCTTCGAATCTATTTATCCATCACTCAGTCTATTTATGTATATATTTAAAACCTATATTCTATATCTATGTATCTATCAATATCTATCTATCCATCTATCTATCTATTTCTCACTCACTCTCTCTCTCTCTTTCTCTCTCTCTCTCTCTCTCTCTCTCTCTATATATATATATATATATATATATATATATATATATATACATATATACTTGAGCGCGTGGTACAATGAAGGAAGAAGTAGCTGGTCACTTTAAATGTATCCAAAACCAAGTTTCTATCTTTACATCATCATCGATCTGATCCCCATCTGGCATCAATTGAAATGGATGGCTCTCGTCTTGGGGAGGCTCCATGTTTTGACAAGCTTCTGGGTTTGACCTTTACTCCTGATCTGAAATGGAACACGTACATCAAGTCTGTTGCCAAGGTCGCTGGAAAGATGGCGGGATCCTTCTACCGCTCCAGAAGATATCTCACTACTGATGTAATTCGCTATCTATATAAAAGCCAAGTGCGTTCAAGGATGGAATACTGCTGCCATATCTGGGCAGGAGCTGCTAAAAACAGCCTATCCTGCCTTGACAGAGTACAAAATAGACTTCGTGGCTTAGTGGGGGATGCCCTTTTCTCTACCCTGCAACCTCTCTCCCACAGAAGAGATGTTGCAAGCCTATCCTTGGTTTATTATTTCCATGGCAGGTGCTCGTCTGAACTCCAATCTCTGCCTCCCTCTAATCTTTCACGAAAAACACCCGTCTAACTGAATCCACTGTGAAAAAATTTCCCCACTCTTTATCTGTGCCTAAATCCAAACGCGGATTTCATGAGCAGAGCTTCTTTCTTTGAACTGCACATCAGTGGAACTCTCTGCCGCTTGCCTGTTTCCCACTTGACTACAACTTGAACGTCTTCAAGTCCAACATAAACAAACTCCTGACAAACCACCCCTTAAGTAAGGCACTCTATCATATCCCCCAATACTAATGATTACTACAATACTATCTCATTGATTACTGGACACGCAATAACGCTTATCCCTGAGTGGCCTTCGGGCCTTGATAAGTGGTGACCCCCATGTAATATATATATATATATATATATATATATATATATATATATATGGACTGATTTATTAGAGGGAGTTTACTAATCCAAGAGAAGTAAACACAAAAAAAATATATAAATAAAGTTACTTATATCTTAATGCCAACCAAATGAAAAAGCTTAATAAAATCACTTACGTTAAAAGAGCTTAGGATAAATAATAAGAACAGATTTGTAAAGTAGGGTTATACAAACCGTTTTTATTGTCTGGTGGAATACTCCAAGGCTAGGTGCTCCTTAATCCGCGGAGTTTCAAAGAATGATATTTCTTCTCACCAGAGGAAATTATTAGCGAAATATGTTTATGTATTTGCTCGTAGTTGCACAGATTTAAACTTAAAGTTTTATGATTTGTAGTCACAAAACTTAAAAACATAAGATGTACATATGTGAAACTGTTCATGTGGAAAGTTCACTCAGGATTTAAAGTTACGAAAAGGTGGCTAACCGTATTTAAGGATGCCCGGTGTAGAAAAGTTTAAAGATTTACCAGTAAGTAAAGCGGCCTGTGTCAGTTTTAATGCTTGAAAAATGAAAAGTAAGTCGTCAGAGATTTAGGATTCCAAGGATTTGAAGCCAACAACGCCTATATTTTTCTATGAGGAGAGTTGAGACTGAATAAAATGATAGAAAAGCAGAAAACTAGGATGAGGAAGGGAAATATAAGTTAGGGTAAAATCTGGGTGTTTTTTTTTTGTCATATCAATGCGAGTCAGGGGTGTGGGAATGTGAGTAACTCGTCTTTATGGCAATACGTCGTGTCGGGCGAGTGGGGATAAAGCTGAAAGGTAGATTTGAAATCTGGGGTCCTCATGAACAAATCTTTAAACCTATGCAGTTACCAGCAAATACATAAAAAGATTTAGGTAATAATTTCCTCTGATGAGAAAAAATGTGATTCTTTGAAACTCCGTGGACTAAGGAGCGCCCAATTCTGGAGTATTCCACGGAACAACAAAAATCTTGTGTATAACTCTCCTTTGCAAATCTGTTGTTGTTGTTCTTATGTATATATATATATATATAAATATATATATATATATATATAGAGAGAGAGAGAGAGAGAAGGACAGAGATAGATAGATAGATAGAAATATTAGTAGCCTTTTAGTCTCTGGCAGAGATCATTCAATAAAATAGATGGTGTTTCTCTATTAATTCCGTTTTGCGCTGTTCCAACTCCCGAATGACAGACCTCAGTTCTGGCAGCGACTGACTGAAGTGATCTCCATATTTGTCGTAATACTGAGTTCTTTCAAATCCTTATGAATTCATTGTAAGGGATTGATTCATCTAACAGGTTTGAACAATATATATATATATATATATATATATATATATATATATATATATATATATACAATATACATATATACATGTATATATATATACGATAGCAAACAGTTAATAAAACATGTTAAACCACTTCGTAAAAGAGTTAAAGACATTAAATTGGAAAAGGAACCACTTGATTAGTGAATAGTCCTTAATCCGCGGAGTTTCGAAGACATGCTTTCCTTCTCATCAGAAGGTAGAAATAAACAAAATACGGGGTCGGATTTTGCATCCTTAAGTATTTAATGAAACTGCAATAAGTCAAAAATCTTACTTGATAACAAAAAGTGAAGCAGAGGGAAAATGGTGAAGAAAAAGGTGATTACGCGTGAATTATTATATATATATATATATATATATATATATATATATATATATAGAGAGAGAGAGAGAGAGAAAGAGATAGATAGATAGATAGATAGATAGATAGATAGATAGATAGATAGATAGAATGTGTATATTTATGTCCTAGGTTGGAAATTGGAAAGTATGCAAAACAGATTTATTGTGAAATACTAGTTACTCATATATAAATACTAGCGGGGGTACCCGGCGTTGCCCGAGTGGTTGTTTCCGGGACGGGGAGGGGTAAAAATGTTATGGTAGGTAAGTAGGAAGGATCAAACCCGGAGTCATGAGTAAAATAGGAAAATAAAGTGTGAAAAAAAAACAAAAAAAAACATCTTCCACGTTAACAGTTCGGCCACCAAGAAAAGTCCATTCCAGTTGTTTAGGAAAAAAAAAAACGACTACGGTAGGTCGGCGCGAACGTGAAAATATAATGTGAATTGTCCAGCACGCTAACCACTACGCCACAGAGCACTGCAGCTTAGATTAGTGTTTTTAAATAACTTCACATGAAAGAACTACGAAGCCAAACCGGTGTTCTCTTCTCAACTGTTCCTTGTGACCGATCCCCAAACGGTGTTAAGTGGTGGCAGGGGGAGGAGAAATTTATTAGAGAGAAATATTTTACCACTTCCATTGATCTTAACCGATTTTGGCCGTGACTTCTCAGCAGAAAAAGTATAGAAATCTAAGATTATCGAGGAATTTGAGAAATAATAAGCCTATAACACACATCAGATATTGTTCTGCCGTTTGTGCATATTATATTTGCATGAAATATCTTGATTTTTAATCCTATTAAGGTCAAAATCCGACGGGAAAAAATGAGTTCATTTTATTTATATAGAAGAAGAAGAATATAGAAGAATAGAAGAGAAGAGAAGAGAAGAGAAGAAGAGAAGAAGATATATATATATATAAACATATATATACGTATATATATATATACATATTTATTTATATATACACATATATATACATACACACATATATATATATATATATATCTATACATATATTATTAACAGAAAGATGAATGATAAAATTATATACAAATGTTTAATATCATCAGAACAATAAGGAAATGTAAAACACACTTTTTAGAAATAACTTCTTAAAATCATGTACAGATAAATGCGTTTCGTTAGAAGAGAAGAAACGCTAGAATTATACAAAATGCAAATATGCAGTATGTATGTAGGTAATAATTAAAAAAATATATAACAGATAAACCACTATGGAATTATTGGGATAATTAAAAATAGACAATAATCAAAGAAAAAAAAAGACAATATACGGAAGATAAATAGAAAGTGAGTAATAAAAAGAGGAGATAGAAACTGTACGAAATACTGAAATATATATACGAATTAATGAAACAACAAAAACAAAAATATAAGTAAAGATAAAACAATCTGAAAATGACAAAAATGAATCAGATGTTTTTTTTTACAAGGAAGTCATCATTTATCAAGACACGGATGCCACTCGGAGATAAGGGCTATTGCGTGTACAGTAATCAATGGGATAATATCGTAGTAATGTCTAGTATTTCAGATCTGATAAAGTGTCTTATTTAATGGGGCGATTCATCAGGAACTTTTCTATGTTTGACTTGAAGACATACAAGTTGTAGTCAGGTTAGAAACAGGCAAACGGAAGAGAGTTCCACAGGCGTGCACTTCTAAGAATGATGCTTTGTTCATGAAATCTACGTTTTGATTTGGGCACAGATAAAAGTGAGGAAACTTACTGACAGTGGTTTCAGCTAGACGGGTGGTTATCGTGAAAGATTGGCGAGGGGGACACGAGATTGGAGCTCAGACGAGCATTTGCAATGGAAATAAAACGACGATAGGCTCGCAACGTCCCTTCTGTGGAAGAGAGGTTACAGGGAAGAGAAAAGCGTATCCCACACTTAACTACGAAGTCTATTTTGTACTCTGTCAAGGAAGGATAGGCTGTTTTTAGCAGCCTCTGCTCAGATATTCTTGGACGTACTTGGCTTTTATATAGATAGAGAATTGCACCAGCAGTGAGATATCTACTGGAGCGGTAGAAGGATCTCACTATTTTTGCAGCGACATTGACAACAGATTTGATGTACGTGTTCCATTTGAGATCAAGAGGAATGGCCAATCCAAGAAGCTTGTAAAAACATGGATCCTCCCAAAGACGAGAGCCATTCATATTAATTGATGCCAGATGGGGATCAGACCGTTGATGATGGAAACATAGAAACTTGGTTTTTGATGCATTAAAAGTAACCAGTCACCTTTTCCCCCATTATACCACGCGGTCCAGATCAGAGGATATGTAATCAGAGAGCACTTTGTCATTCACGGCCTTTGATACGTTGCCATAGATGGTTGTGTCATCAGCATAGATGTCAACCAATGATTTAAGTATGTGTTTAGCGAGATCATTGATGTAGATCCGGAAGAGAGTTAGGCCCAGGATAGACCCTTGAGAAGCACCAGCATTAATATTGTGAGCTTCTAATTTTTGCCCATCAACCATTATCTTATGAGCCTATCAGAGAGAAATCAGTTAAGAATTGAGAAAACATTTCCAGTTATACCGTAGCTGGAAATCTTGTGAAGTAGGCCTCAATGGCATGCCTTATCAAAGGCCTTGACATGTCAAGAACAATTGCCCTAGAAAGGAAACCTTTGTCGAGAGATTTAGTAATTTTATGAGATATAACCGTTAGCACATCTGCTGTAGATCTAGGAGTAGGGAATCCATATTGCATGCCACTAAGGTTATTTCTGCTGAGGCGGTTGACTACTTCTTTATTTAATATTGATTCCCGCAACTTACTTATGACATACAGGAGACTTATTGGGCTGTACTGAGAGTTAGATGACCTGTCACCTGAATTCTTAAATACAGAGCATAATGATGAGGTGTTAAAGTGTGTTGGGAAGCAATTCTCCTTAAGACAACGCTTAAACAGTTTTGTAATTATGGGCGCAAGTTCTGGTTGAAACTTTTTCAACACTATAATTGGAATGCCACCAGGGCCAGTTGCTTTACTGGAATCAAGGTTCTTGATTAGCTTGGCGACCTCATGCACAGATATTTGCATGTTGCATGTTGTCTGTTATAGGAGGAAATACGGGGAGTTGATGGCCTTGGTCGCATCGGGTAGAATTAGGTGCAAAGTTCTTGGCAAATAGTTTGGCTATGTCTGATGCTGACGAGATGACCTAGGGTCCATTGATGCTGATTAGGATAGAACGCACGCTTCTGTTCAGGATCCTGTTTGCTATTTGCCAAAAATTGTGGGAACCAAGCCGCTGCTCCACTACTCTTGATGTTCCAACTGAGCATATAGCTTTCTTGCATTTTGTATTACTCTTTTACAGTGGTTGCTGGCAGTCCTGAAGGCAGCTTTAGTCTCAGTACATCTATTACGTTGGTAGCTATGGAGATAGTGATTTCTGTTAGCGATGGTAGCAGCATATTCTGGGGAGAACAATGGCTGACTGTTAAGTTTTTGTTGGAATTTTTTGGATGGTAGGAATAGGTCTATACCTACAATTAACCATTCGGTAAAGTCTGATACCATAGAGGACAATACCTGTTTAAACATGGAATGCATAGGTAGATCAGTTATAAATGTACGGAAGGTATCCCAGTCAGCCATAGAGTATCGGTATACTGTCCGGTGGAGATGAACGTCTGAAGACTTGTTGCATTTCATTTTATCTGAACTGATACAACCAAGTGGTCGCAGATCCCAGAGGAGATCGAACGCAACATGAACATAGCTCAAGGGATGTTTTGAGAAAATTGTCTAGAAGGCTTGCATACTGACCGGTAGTATCGGGCACACGTCTGGGTTCCTGACCAATCTGAGTGAGGCCATAAGCAATGGAGAAGTCATGACAGAACCTCCACTCATCCTCTGTCTAGTTTGAATGTGGACATTGAGGTCATTACAGACGTGAATGTTAGCGGAAAGATGAGAGAATGTGGTTAATTTTCTCAGATATGCTCTTAAAGATAGTAACCCCGATGTTGTAAGGGTTATAGAGTGCAAATGTAAATGCGGTGGTATAAGCAAGTGAAACTCGGAAGCAAAAATAATATAAATTAGGGTCTTCTCTGGACATATTCCTACCACATGGAAAGCCATCTCTAATGTAGACACATATTCCATTCCCATAGCATCTTGGGGTCATATTTAGATGTTAAGTTAGAGTATCCATTAATTAGGAACGCATGTAGGAAAGTGGTTGGCCCTATGCCAGTTCCCCCTAGGAACAATGTGAGTGGTTTCGGCTCCTACAACTGGGTTTCACCTTTTTTTATTAAAACAAACATTATATTATGAATGCCCCAACCGACTAAGATTAAAACGAATATCACAATAGAAAGAAACAAATTTAAAATATAAAAAATACAAATTGAAATTAAATTAAACGTTTCTACCAATTACCCTCGTGTCAGAGGAGCTTGTTTTCCCCTACCACAACACACGCATTAAAAACAACCTTGTATAACATTTGCTTTCTTCGGAAAGCCAATAAACATATAATGTAATAAACTATTAGACATATAACACCCATTCTACAAACCAATACAAGGAAACACACACAACCTCCTCTACACTCTCATTTGACCAAGTCCCAACGTTGCCCTCACTTCCATCCAAGTAATAGCAAAATAATTTTTTAAAAATCAGTAAAAGGAGAAACAAGAAAAGAGAAGGTAAAGCAAAAGACAGTAATGGCCATGGTCTAACAAGCACAGGGGTGAACACACCCGTGAAAACCTTTACAATTATTTACAGACATTTCCACAGCTCGGAAACATGTAACCAAAATGGACTGCGAAAATGCTGTTATACATTCTGAACACATTTTAAATAGTTTACATTTTGAATACTTTCAATGAAGACTTTTGTACCGGCATTTCAAATTGTCGTAGACTCGAGAACATTCAGTGTGCTTTTGGTTTGACCTGACTTACCAAATGTGATTATTTCAGTTCAAATGAATAGCTAAAACAACAAAGGGAATCACCCCTATTAAAGCCTGTTTGTCACGAGTGGTGAGTTTAAAAACTACAACCTGGACGTGAGGACATTAAGAGGAACGATAATCATTAATGTTATATTTCTACCTTATAAAATTTGACAGTAACGTATGGTATGCTTTAGGTTGCTTAAACACCATCGTGTATTAATTGAGCATCATTTTTTTTGGTGGTATGATAGATTAAAGAAAGAAAAGAAAGCCTGTGAAGGAATATGAGTGGTGTGGAGAGAGTATGAATAACAAATACCCCAGTTTATTGATCAAATAAAGAATTTCATTGATAATGAGCCTCATGTGTCTGTAAATAATAAGTGCAGGTGTTTATGCAAGTGTGCGAACTGTACACCCAATTATTCACGTGCAACTGAAGATGCAAAAGAATTGTACGATTGTAACAGTCCATAACTCTACTATTATCAACGAGTATTTGACCCAGATTTGAATCCTCACTCACCTATAGACCAGATCTTGCTCCCTGTGACATTTATCTATTCCCTTAGCTTTAGAGAAAACCTTTGAAGCTGTGCTTATGAGACAATTGAGATTATAAAAGAGGCTGTAACTAGAGTTATTGGCTTCCATGAGGTTTTCAAGACGTTTTGTCAGAAATTAAGTGCATTGCACTCGGAGGAGATTATTTCGAATCAGACTAGATTTTAATATGTCTACGACCAATAAAGGTGCCGATAAGAAAGATATCTGGTAAATTATTGAAACACCTGGTAAACGCGTCTATTTATAATTAAAATGAATATATACGTTTTGTGTTAAAGTTTAGATCACTTTAACCAGATTTGAATAGATTTCTGATATATTTGCTAACCCTCAATTACAACATTCGTTGTTGCGCATGTATGATTTTATTATCATGCACTCAATTTTTCGGAGCCGGTTTGTTCCGGCCATTTTACCAAGTCCGTGTTCTATCTGGTTTAGAGCACGACAGAAAATCCTAACATCACAGCACTCATGCGCTACCAACCCTTTCAACCTCGTCTACGAATACGAAACCGTGGCAAATCAAATTAACCCAGTTCTTTGAAAATTTCGTCTAAATTAAATTATTATACACGCCTAGAATTCAATTGTTAATATGTTCCACAGGTGTGCACTATATTCGTCGGCATTTCGCGTAACCATCGTTTCAAACGATTTCCCCTTGTCATTTACAATGTTAAAATATTATTTTTTCGTTGATCAGTGCTTTTCGTACGAAAGAAAGTTTAATCGTCGACGATACAGAAGTTGATACCGTGAAAAAATTACAACTCGTCGTGGTGCGTTCGAGTCTCCTTGTTTTTTTACTACTGCTTTCAAACCATATTTTCATAATATTTTGCTGGTATCAGGGAGTAAAAAAATTCAAAACAAGTATTGTTCAAACAATTTTTACCAAGCAGTAAAAAAATATCCTTTGATTGTAACGATGATGAGTATTTAACTAAACAGATAACGACAGATATATACCTATATTTCCATATATGAATATAGAGACGTGTATCTATTACTAATATGTTAATTTATGACGCAACCTGTTGTACTATTGAACGTTTTTCATCCTTTACACTGGCATATATATATATATATATATATATATATATATATATATATATAACTACTTCATTTACTCACATAAAATTAATATACGAAAGTATAAATTTATGCGTAAACTTTAAGCATTTACTTCAACAGTGCTCAATACGTAGGTATAGCTAGTTAGTAGGTAATACATATAAACTATATATGGCCATAAAGCTACACTGAATATTCCGCGTTTCATGTAGCTTAATCGCCATATATATTTTATAACTTAATATATATATATATATATATATATAAATATATATATATATGTATGTATGCATGTATGTATATATATATATATGCCATTTACACTAGCACATATATCTATATAATTTTCAGTAGATACATAATGTGTGTGTATACATACATCCATGTATATATGTACACACACACACACACACATATATATATACAATTTTCAGTAGATACATAATGTGTGTTTATATATACATACATGTATATATGTACACGCACACGCACACACACACACACACATATATATATACATATATATACATCTTTTGTATTTCTTTAGGTCTCTGTTAGTATGTTCCTCAATAACACTCTCGCTCGTAATCTTCTCACCAATAAAAGACTCATATATTGCTAGTGAAATGATATTAAACTCATTTCCAGGCGGAAATTGCATGCGACCGACTTGGCAGCACTAGACGTACATTAGTATCCCTGGATTTATGTTAATCTGGCGAAATTCCGTCCTCAATAGACGGATCGTATAAGTCGATCGTATAATTGTGATGAATCTGTCTCGCGTTTTCAATGATGTCTCTCAGTCTATCATTAACTCGATGCAATTGATAACAAAAGCCTAGACTACTCTTAAATTTTCACTTACAGACGGGTGTTTAACATTATACACCCGTCATGTCGAATAATCTACATTATATAAAAAACTAGCCGCATATGCAAAGAAAGAATTGTTTAGTGTAATGTGTTCGTGAAATAAATAAAAAATGAACAATCCAAAAAAAAAAAAAAAAAAAAAAAGAAATAACGGTTAAAATATCCTGATAAAATGATTTGCAATTGTTAGGTATTTCCAATAGAGAAATAATCCTAATAAATGTTATAATTAGAATTAGACGGATTTGCATTGTTGACAAAACGATTCTGGTTTGTACAGGGTGACCAAAAAAAAAAAAAAAAAAAAAAAACGTTCCCCGACTCTAATTTGGCCCCGTTACTTAGTTTTATTTCCGAATGAATTGAAACGTTGGTCATAACCAGTTTATTATATTGAAAACATCACATCAAAACACAAGGATCTTTGGCCTTTTTTTCTCCGTTCTACAGCATATGTTCTAGATGGCCTCCATTTAGCTTTTGTTTTATTTTTTTTTTGGGGGGGGGTCACCCTATATTACTATACACATAGATCCGAAAAAGTTGGCAAAAACAATATATAACAAAATGTTATCAATGGCAAGATAGGTTACTTTTCTACCTAAATGGATACGTTTTAATGTTTTTATTTAATGTAACATGTTTATTCAGCTCGAAAAAATACAGTGTTTACCGACGTGTTGGATAATTTAAAATGGCGCCCGACTCTCTCTTGAACACGGTAAGTTTGGAAAACTGAGTTAAAAAATACCCCCATAAAATACTGTTTGAAACTCACTCAATATATTACCATGACATGAGCTGGGTTTCTAGGAATATTTTGTATAGTTTCTTATTTTTAACTTGGTTTCCCAAACTTACCGTGTTCAAAAGAGAGTCGGGCGGCATTTAAAATGTTCCAATGTATCGGTAAACACTGTATGTTTTTCGAGCTCAATAAATATGTTACATTAAATAAAAACACTAAAAAGTATCCAGTTAAATAGAAAAATGACTTATCTTGCCTCGGATGACATTTATTTGTTATCTATTTGTATTTTGACAACGTTTTGGAATTAATGTGTACAGTAAAACAAACCCAAAGATTCATACTAAAACCAAAAATACACTGCAGTTTTAATTTACACCAAACCTCCCAGATCGTTACATCTGGGTTTTTAATAGCCAATCTCTAATTTACTTTTTTTCCATTTTTTTCCATATAAACACTTTGCATTTATTTGTTCATATGTATATACTAGATTTTATGTAATACAGTTTCAGATTATGACGGTATAGCTTCGCCTAATATTCATTTTGTGATATCTTTCTTCTGGCGAGAAGATGCATTTTTGAAAACCGGTGGATTAAAAAAAAAGATTTCCTTTTTGAGTATCTTGGAAAACAAAAAATAAATAATTGTAACTTAATTTAAAGGCTTAAGTATTATTTCTTTGTATGATATCTTTCACGACAAATTCTATTTAATATTTCTGTTAAATTGACTTATTTGTTATGTTTTGAATACGCTATCAATATTTTTTGTTCAGTTTCGGTTTACGTTTCCAGTATTTTTGGTTTGTACATTAAATATTTATTCCTTCAGTTATATATATATATATATATATATATATATATATATATATATATATATATATATATATGTGTGTGTGTGTCTGTGTGTGTGTGTGTGTGTGTGTGTTAGTTTTTTTTAATAAATCCAGCAGAGTCCTCGATTAAAAGGAAAATCCGAAAAAAACAGCGTAGTTATGTTTTGAGATGAGTCATTCGTACTGTCGGTTTCAATCTCGATTATTAGAACGCTTAAGAGATGAGTATTGTCTGTAGAGAGCTAGATATGGATATTTAAAACGATCCTAATTATCGGGCTTGAAACCGACGGTACCAATGACTTATCTCATCTAACAATTTTCTGTACACAAAATACAATATATATATATATATATATATATATATATATATATATATATATATATATATATATATATATATATATAAATTTAGGCATTAAATAAATTTAAAAATTTATGACGGGAAATGGTTAAATTTCAAATCCAAACATTTTAATTATTCTATATAGATGCAAATAATACATTTGAAATATTATAACTCCTTATCCTATTGGATGTCTATGTCTACTATTTTTTCAGAGAAAATATTAGCAAATAGTTATAATGGATTACACCTTATTTGCTAAAGTCAGTAAGACATGGACCATCATAATTAAAAGTTGCTTAAGTATTTAAATGTCAAAGAGTAAGGAAGTTAATGAAAAGGATATAAAAATTCACATCCAAATTTCATCATAATATCCGAAGTGAATATCTTTGATAGCAGTGCGGTAAAGTGATCCAAACTCTATTTTGAGTAACCACCACCACAAGGTACTTGTCCTAAATAGATATTTTACTGGAGCAATTGGTAAGGATGTTTGCATTCAATTTTGATTTTCATTTTTTGGATTTTTTAGCTTTTAGTTTCTTTCTAGTGTGATTTCCGTTTTAGTCAAAATCAATTGGTGTATTCATAATGTAATGTTTGTTTAAATAATGAAGCGTATTTATAAATAGATGTAAAGACCCTGCTATTGTTCTTATTTATTTGTCTCCCGATGTTGGTAGGGCAAGACCCAGGATCGGTTTTTAGTTTGGGAAGATCCGCTCCCCAGAACGGAGGGGGCACCTGAAAAGGCACAATTATAAGAATGAGAATTCTCCCCTTTCACTGATTGAGGGTAGGAGGTGTGGGTGAAGTGTCGGAACAGATACTTCACTGTGATTCTAGGTATTTTTTAGTGTTGTTGGTTCCGAAGTGAAGTAAGGTTGGTGTGTGCATGTGTACGTGTGTGTTAATGTATCGGTTCTGATTTATGTGTGGAGGTGTACATAATGTTATAATTAGAATTAGTCGGATTTGAATTGTTGACAAAACGATTCTGGTTTGTACAGGGTGACCCCCCCCCCAAAAAAAAAACGTTCCCCGACTCTAATTTGGCCCCGTTACTTAGTTTTATTTCCGAATGAATTGAAACGTTGGTCATAACCAGTTTATTATATTGAAAACATCACATCAAAACATAAGGGTCTTTGGCCTTTTTTTTCTCGGTTCTACAGCATATGTTCTAGATGGCCTCCATTTAGCTTTTGTTTTTTTTTGGGGGGGTCACCCTATATTACTATACACATAGATCCGAAAAAGTTGGCAAAAACAATATATAACAACATGTTATCAATGGCAAGATAGTGTGTGCGAGTGTGCATGCTATTTCATTTGTGTGTTGATATTAAGCTCTGTTCAATGCGAGGGTGAGTCTTGTTATGAATTTTTTTTTTCCTGTGTAAGTAAATATAAATAAATTTTCTGTGTCGATGATTGGCATTATTTTGAAGCTATTTCGATTGCATATATTTACGTGTTTTGAAACAGAGGTGCAATTTTAATGTTGCTCTTATGTAAGGCCACTCAATTGATGAGATTTGTCGCGTGCTGTGCACTTTAGTACATGCACTGCATTTCTGGAGGTGTGTTTAAATCGTGTTTTTTTAAAATTTTGAATGTTTTACATGGGTTTTTGAATGTGTATGTGTTTCCTTCTATTTTAATGTCACAAACACCACGTCGCTCTTATTTTGTAACTCCTTTTGTAGTGCGGTGAACGAGTTTAGAGGAGGTTAGGATGTGTTTTACGTTTTTGGGTTGGCGTTTGCTTTTTATTATTTGTTGTTGTTTTATGTTTGTTGTTTAGTTTATCGTTCTAACTGAGAAAGATTAGATTTTTTGTTATCTCCGTGTGGATACGGATATATATATATATATATATATATATATATATATATATATATATATATATATATATATGGTCGCGACGCTGAACATTCTAATGTTGCGGAAAATTAAACACAAGGTCGGTTATTAATGTGAGAAATATATAGCTCCCCAAAAAGGGCACTTGGGATCAGAACAAAGGTAAAAATGACCTCAGTCTAAAAGAAGTTCTTCAACAATTATTATATTAATACTAACATTTGGAGAAAAGGGGGTTAGCCTTGTTTTAAAACAATATCCCCTGCAAGAACAGTTCTACAATTTATTATTAATCAATATTTATTCAATAATTGTCCTTTTTTCCTAGCTGGCCAAAATGGTCCATTTTCTGTTGCCCAATTTTCCGGTCACCTGAAATGGAGGGACGCCGTGTTCCTCTTTTAAACTATATCAGTGAGAACCTAACACTTCCCATCAGTGTAAGTACTTATTTATAAATAGTTATTTTAAAATTTGGCGGTGAGGGGTTAGCCATATTTTAAACTAGAGGGTAGAGAGCTGAGCCCGGCACTTTTCCAACAGTCCTAATTTTCTGTTACTAAAATGCGGGTTTCCCTATTTATCAATTTTTCACCATTTTTTCCGTTGCCACTTTTACCCTCATATTTATTCCCTTGCAATTTTACCGAGCACCAAGAACACATAGCTTCAAAATAACAGAGTAAAATATTAAGCAATATTTATTTTTTTTAATATTACTGGGGGATGATTTAGTTCCCATTTAAAACTAGCGTTTTCCCACTAAATTTCTCTTTAGGATGGTCTTAAAATCTATTTTGCAAATTAAAATTATGGATATTGTAAATATCATGACCTCTAGAATAAATGTGCTATTGTGATAACTGAAATGATTCTAGATAGTGTAAGATAGAGTATTAACACAACTTCCAATTTCACACATATTTGATGGTATTGTGCCTAATTTGTGAAAATATGCTATATATTTTACCCAATAAATAATTCAAACTGTAGTATCTGTTCTGATATTACACTTTATCTTTTATGTCCTCTGCCACTGACGGAAAAATCCTTCTAGACTGAGACAGCTTTCATTGCCGTTTCAATCCAGAGTATCCCTTTTGGGAGAGTTGGATTCCCTATATTAAACACCGACCTTGTGTCTAATACTACATTCGGGTAGGGGACGAATAGTAAATAGAATCGCATGTAAACTAACTAACAGACAAAATAAAATTCTAAATTTTTAGGCGATTATGTGAACATATTAAAAAAAACCAAAAAAAAACAACTAATTTAAAATTTAGAGAGTGGGATCAGTTGAGTATATGTATTTAAAGTAAAATCGTTTCATTTTTAGGCCATTATAAATTATTATGATAGTTCATTAAATTATTTTACAACTTACCCTAAGTTAGACTGGTAAGTTCATAAAACCCGCATATTATCACTTCAAAAGTAACCTCCCACATACACAAACGCACAGAACTTACATATTATAGCAATCTTTGGTTAACTGTCCTTAAACGTTAGAATTACTTGGATATGGAGGCTCATTTTCTGTTAAAGTTACCTGTAAAACAGACACTATAAATTCTTAAATTCATTATTTTTTTTGCTTCTCGTCTGGTGGATGATTTTTCGGAATAAGAAAGGAAGAAAATTGTGCGAAATAAATGAATACACCACGAATAAATGTTACCCAAAACAAGCGAAGCTACATTTTCAACTACCTTGATAATCTTTTCTTTTCTTTTTTTTTGCAATTTAACTTATTTTAAAGTGTTTTTAACTTAATTAATGGTAGTGTAAAGCCTATTGAGTTAAAACAAATTAAAAATGGTGATATTATTTAAGCCATATTCGAGCCTCGATAATAGCTCAGAAATCAGAAATCAAAGTACTGATAGAAATACACCCAAGAAATGTCACTATGTTCACCCGATGTTATGTGAGAACAAGAAAAAAGGCCGACATACGACTTTTAACTCCCGATAATGACTTAAAAATTAAAAAAATTAACAATATACTAGTAGAAAGCCACCCAGTAAATGTTACCAAAGGCAAGATCAGTTACACTTCTACCTAACAAAAGAATATATTTGACTTTTACACAAAAAATGATAATACAAGCAATTCGAACGTTTGCATCACATTAAAATAAATATAAGACAAAAATAATGTAAAAAAAAATACGCTGGTAATTAATTTTCAAATCATGAAACACATTTTGAATATCTTTAAAATAGTTATTTAAAAATACACTTACATTTTGTGTTGTCGAAGCCAAACGGTATTGAAGATGTAAATTACCGTCAAATACTTTCAGTTAGTGGTCAAGGTTTTTATTGCCTTATATAGGGGACTGAGATTGATGGGCTCTAGAGGGCATTGGCGCCGCCGTAGGAATCACTCAGTATAAACATAAATGATACCGGCAGAATCAAAGAAAATCGCACGGAAGCATGACATTTAACGAGTTCATTTAAAAATTCAATTCAAGACCAATCCTTTTCACACCTTTCGCTATTCCTTGTCATATTTGCCAATGCCGTGTAAGGGCGCGGACAAAAACCTAACCGGACATAATCCAACACTATTATATCCTAATTTTAATTTGATTAGCCACAATATTTGATATTATTTTTCTTGACAAAATATTTCTTTAAATTTAAACAATTTTTTCAATACCTTAAAAATGAATTGCATTCTTCTAAATGTTATCTAGCGAATTTTTGCAAAGTTTCAAGTTTTATTTTGGTTATTTTACGCAGATAAAATAAATTTAGATTTTCTTTTAATGTTATCATGATATACAGAGGTTAGTTTTACTAATAGTTTAAAAGGAATCAAAATTAAACGGTATCAGCAATGAAAACATAACATAATAAAATGTTGAAAGAATCGGTTTTGGAATCGGAAATCAGGCACACCTTTTTTCCTATTCCGATACTGATTCCGATACCGATTCCGATATCCCGAAAACTACCGATTTTTCCGATTCCCGATTCCGATTAATCGGTACAACACTAGTATATATATTTATATATATATATGCATGCATTAAAGTTGTATAATATATATATATATATATATATATATTATGTGCATGTTTGTACATCAATATGTATATATATATATATATATATATATATATATATATATATATATATATATATATCGTAGTATTTTTCTTCAGTATGTTCTCATTAATCAAGGTACCTTTTGTTGAAGGTAAGACTTTATTTCTATATGTGATACGGAGATATCGTGGCAAATATCCAACAGAACTACTTAGTCCCGTCAATGTGCGGTGATTATAGTATGTAATATTTACATGTTTTAAATATTTATTTTACATGTACAAAAGGAGAGACTAGTATTTTCTAAACAATTAGTTTACTATAGGTGGATGAATTAAACAGTACAGTGTTATTTCGCTTTTAGACATTTTCAAAGTTTTCCTTTCATTAAGTAGATCATTCTTGACAGTCTCGCACAAAGGTACTAGAACAGACAGGCATTTTTTTTCTCGCGAAGGGGTACGTGGTCTTCATAAGTGGTTTCAATTAATAGCTAATTATTGCTATAATGTCGAAGTAAATAGATCAATCCTTTATTTCCCAGCAGTTTATGCACATCCATTACACACTGTCTATACGATTCCTAATTTCATGATAGTATTTATACTCATATTGCTATGGGTGTCATACGCGATGGTAGTATATGTAACGCAAAAAACTACCTAGCTACGTAAATGGAGACGCATTTAAGTTTGTAATGATTTCATGTCGGCAATTTTCTATCGCCGTATACAGTAAGAGATGTCAATGTTTTTTTTTTTTAAACAAACCTTGCAGAGAATTAATAAATAGACATATTAAGCGGGTTATTTCATTGTAAGCGATTATAAACATTTTGTTTTTCAGTTATTTGAGAAATATTGTTTTTTGTTTTTTCGTAACATAAATAGATTAATGTTTCGGTCTTTCATAAGTGATGTCATGTCTTTAACATATCGATTTTTAATTTCACAGCTCATAACGCTCTAGTACACATATTCTATACACGGACATGTTGTATAAATGTGTTGTTAGTAGTGTTTACTTGGTATTACTATGGGTTTCCTTTCTTGTTCCATCCTACCCGTGTGTCATTTTCATTGATAATATGACTTTAGAATCTAAATGATCATTTTCGTTTGAACACGCAATCTAGTTTGATCCTCGCGGTTCGGGCTCCATTGTATCTTGATAGGATATAATGTTACAGGCTTTTATGGCACGCAGGTTGACGTGCTGACTTACTGAAGAGCCTGATGAGTATCGAATAATAGAATCCATTGTTTAATCCGAGTTCATCTGAGTGCTAATGAAAACTAATTCTAAATTACCTCTCACCAATCATTTGACAAGAAATTCAATAAAGAAAAGAGAAGTATGAGAATTTTCATTTAAAATTTTGTAGAGAACACGCTTATTTTGAAGAACACATATTTTAGCGAGACCCGTGAAAATCCCGCGTCATGAGAAATATTTAATCAACAAATGTTTTTTATAAAGCCACTCTTCTTATAAATTGTGTTTAAAATTAGGTTTTTGAACAGAAAAAAAAAACAATAAAACGTAGATATTAATCGATTTTTCTATAAAAAAATTACATATAAAGCCTATATAAATATAATACATACAAAAATTTACATATAAATCCTTACAAATTGAGAAAATAGTAAATAAATACTACTAATAACAAGAAGGTGATATTTTTCTACATAGTCCATTACAAACAGTAATATCACATTCTAAGAGACAATCTTAAATTTATACGTCTAGTTCATGGAAGACAATGTGTTTATTGCTTTGTTTATTTCGAATTTTCTCTTCTTTACGTAATCTTCCGTTGACTTCTTTTATGGGTGAAGAATTACTCCCCGCTGAAATTACTTCTACTTAATTTCTCGCACCATTACAACCATAGTATAATAATATCATAATGTTATTTGACAATAAGGCTACATCAAAGAAAAAGCACTATTATACTCATGTCCAATTTCGTCAGATTGCTATTCGTGAGGAGAAATATACAGAAATTTGCATTTTCGAAGCAGATTTTTCTTAAAAATTTATATTTAAAATTTTCATAGCGTGATGTACGGACTATCTAAGACAGATGCAAACAGAATATAATAGAGTGTACAAGCATTGCCTGTTAGCGTTGCCCGGTTGTTAATTACTCTTAAATATAGTTTAATTCATGCGGATTTCGTATTATTATTATTATTATTATTATTATTATTATTATTATTATTATTATAATAATAATAATAATAATAATAATAATAATAACAACAACAACAATAACCCTTATCTCTGAGTGTCTTCCGAGCCTTGATAATTGGTGACCACCGTGCAAAAAAAAAAAAAAACAATAATAATAATTCTGATAACAATCATAATATTATTATTAACAATAATAATATTATGATAATTATATTAATAATAATGATACTATTAATAATATTATTATTAATATAATTATAATAATAATTAATAATAATGATAATACTATTAATAATATTATTATTATTAATATAATTAAATTAATAATAATAATAATAATAATAATAATAATAATAATAATAATAATAATAATAATAAAGCCAGTTATTTATTGGTTATCATATTCTGACCAAGATATAGTAGTGATTTTAAAAAAAATTATACAACCGTATTGCGTTTCTGACTTTTGCGATGAGGATTGTTTTTTCATATTATTTAAAATCTTTGGATTACGCTTTTCATAAAGAGCGTCAGTTTCACAATGCTTCTGTCGATATAACCTCCGATTTCTTGAGATGTATCTCGTTCTCATGGACGCCTGGCGCAGTAGTTAGTGTGAATGGAAAAACCAATATTAAAAATTATATTCTCTTGACAGTTGAAGGTTCAATTCTCACTGTCGCAGAGCGAAAAATGAAATGGCGAATTATTTAGGCGCTCTGTCCAGTCATGGCTGACATAACAAGATCATGCTACCTCCGCTGAATAAATTTCAGTTTAAATTCTAGAGTTCGAGAGAAACATTCTCGAGTTCGACAAAATAAACCTGAGGTTAGTTAGAACCTACATCGACCGAAATCCAGTGATAATAGCACCCAATAGACCACTAATCTAATACTTCTAACATAAAAAAGAATGTATCGGGTTAAATTTATCTATCTATCTATAAGCCTATACATTCGTTTTTCTTTGGTGTATATTGATATTCATATTAAAAACCGTATTTTCTATTTAAAAAGAAAATACAATTGTCTTATATATGGATTGTGGAATTGCATTCACTAGCAAAAGATCTAGCAAATTTGCATATGCTTTTAAGCATTCATTTTAATTAATTGCTCATTATTTTTTTTCGGTTTTCTTATGAAATGTGCATCTTAAGTTTAATATTACGTGTAATTATATTCATACAGATATTCTACTTGCATAATATTTGCGTAAAAAGCTTACGTTAAACACAAATTTGTTCCCATATATATTTATGCATACGTATATATTTTTTGTTTACTCTATCTATCTATAAAACTGAACATTGATTGAGATTATCGGACTGACTTCCACATCTTAGTTGTTATCGTCACAACGATTCGGCCGTTTTGCCCCCCGGCCTTCAAACTGGGGAACCGTTTGTTAGGAGTCTCGAACCCAACCCTTAATTATTATTACGGGGATACCGTGTTCGGACTCCAGCTAGGCTTTGGGACATAGTTGCTGATTCTCTGTTTTGAATGTTACTTTTCACTGCCTTCGTTCAGGATTGAACTCAGCACCTTTGGGTAACTGTAAACCACTCGGCCATATGTCACTAGGACAATTTTTAGTTGTTTTTTTTTAATGTTAAACCTATGTTGTTATTCAAGGTTTTCTCTCTCTATCAGAGGTGTCCAAATTGCATTCAGCTCTATGTTTGGTTTGCTCAGTAGGTTGTTATGCCCAAGCATGTGAGCTGACTGTGTGTCTGTCTGCGTATGTGTATATTTCCATATGCAATAACTCTGTCAATTTTCAGTCTACAGACTACAAATTTTATATACAGTGTACTTAGATTTGGGAAAATGTATGTGATTTGTTTTCAGTTAGAAATTTGGCTGTTAAGGCGTTAAAGTTCAACGATTTGACCTTTGAGAACTCTACCAAACTCCTCCAACAATTTTGAGTCTAGAAACTTGAAATTTTAGATATAGGTCCCTTGGACATGGATCTTACTTAATTACTCGATTTGAGACCAAGAAATTAACTTTAAAGAGGTAATAATGGAGGTCAAAGTTGAAAAAACACCCGGGCAACGCCGGACACCCATGCTAGTATATCTATAAAAGTGAACGTGTCTGTGTGTCTGTCTGTGTATGTGTTTGTGTGTGTATATTTCCTTACGCAATAACTCTGTCAATTTTAAGTCTACAGACTCGAAATTTGATACACAGGGTACTGAGATTTGGAAAAATCTAGGTGATCGGTATTCGACCAGAAATGTTGGTATTAAGGGGGTCAAACTTCAACGTTTTCACTTTGGAGAACTCTACTAAACTCCTCCGACAATTTGGGGTCTAGACACTTGAAAGTTTAGGCATGGGTTTCTTGGACATCGATCTAACTTAATAACTTGACCTGAGCCAAAAACAATAAATGTTAAAGGGGTCATAATAGGAGTAAAAGCTAAACAAATTGCCCGTTTTTTTTTGTTTTTTTTTTGCTCAGCATACACCTCCAAATACCCGGGTTAACGTGTCTGTGTGTCTGTGTGTGTACATTCCTCGTCACAATAACTCTGTCAATTTTCAGTGTACGCACTCAAAATTTGATATACAAGGTAGTGAGATTAGGGAAAATCTTTGTATTCAGTTTTCGGCTACAAACCCGGCTATTAAGGAGTCAGAGTTCAAGGATTTCACCTTTCAGTACTCTGCCAAACTCCTCCGCCAATCTTGGGTCTAAATACTTAAAATTTTAGATATAGGTTTCTTGGACATTGCTTTAACTTATAAACTTGATTTTAGCAAAAAGAAATAAATGGTAAGGGGGCATAATAGGGGTAAAATTAAAAATAAAAATTGACCTCTGCGGTCTCTACCAAATCACTCAGACAATTTCTGGTCTAAACATTTAAAATTTTACATCGATGGTATTCAAAGATAGGGCAAGCTTTTTAGTCGGTTAAATCGAAAATTTGAACCAGCAATATATATACATGTATGTATGTATGTTTGCATGTCTGCCTAAAACTGTCGACAGAGGCGACGGATTTTTACAAGATCAGTATTGTTTTGAAGCTCGACCCTTCAGACGACAAATACTGGAAAATTGGCTATAATAGTAATATCTTCACCCTCACCTGGGCACTTTTCTACAGGGAGGGGTCGTTTTTTTCACCGATATCTTCGAAAGTAATCCCCTATTTTCAATTGTCTAACATTACTTTAAACCTATGTCACTTCCGGTTTGACGGTGGTCATAACAGCAAATACGTCACGTTTTTTCACGTTCTTTTTCTCCTTCGCAGTAGGGGTTAGTGCCTGCTTTCCTACTACCCCCCCACCTTTTTTTTGCTCAACACACACCTCCAACTTTCGGGCAACGTGGAACCCTCATGCTAGTAAATTAGAATCGAAACCTAAACATTTAGGGTAGAAGCTTTAGTCTTTTACGCTTAAGCCATCGTCAGACTTATAGGAAATAATTTAACGTATAAACGTATATTTGTGCATGCATACATCTACTTGAACGAGTTAAGGCTGCCAAGGTCCATTTAAAAAAAAAAAATTCTGAACCCTTAATAATTTGTTAAACCGACTTGTACATGTGTAAAACAACAGTCCACAAAAATAAAATAATGAAATAAAATAAAAATACAATCAATTGCTCCGCACTGTTCGTTCCACCATGCGACATTTTTACACTTCCTGTTACACTTCTTATTTTTCCTCGGTTTTCTATTTCTTTAATTGTTTTTTTCTATTCTACTTAGTGTTGTATTTTTTTTTTAGTGTTCTTTTCTATTCTTTTTTATCCTTAACTATTATTTGGCCTTCGGGACAAGATCAAAGTGTAGTATCTGTTCTTCAGATGCTGCACTTCAATTTCTTGTTCTCTGTCAGTGAAGGACACAGACTTCACGACTGAGACAATTTTTATTTTTGTACCTTTTCTCCACATTAAAAAACGACCCTGGTGTCTAACTCTGCCCCGTGGGGAGGCATTGTAAATAGGTACTATCATTCTATTAATCATAATGCATTATCATACTGTATTTGCTAATCCTCATTTATATTAGTAACCGTGTTACATGGTAGACGTTTACTCACAAAACCCACAAAAAATCATGTTGCAAGGATAATATCATAATAGGTTAACCACATTTTTTATTTAACAACATTTAATACATTTACTCAGTGTTTTATTTTATTTTCACCCCAAACAAGGCACATTGCCAGTTTGAAGTAGGGACGTACTCTAGTGGACATAAGTTGCAGGGATATTATGAGGGGAGATGAATAGCAAGATGTTTGTTCACATTACACTTGAATTTCTGCAGATACGTACAGTTTGGAAAGCAGAATCCCGAAAGGGAGTTCCAAAGTCTAGCAGTTCTGGGAAAGAAACTATTGGAGTAGAAGTATTAGGGATCTCTTCAGTGACGGGGTGGAATTAAGCTGCGTGTCGGGTTTGTCGGGTGGATGTACGTCGAGGGGGTACGAGTGGTTGTAGTTCATCAGAACATTCACCATTAAATTGGTTGTATAACAGGCAGAGGGATACAATATTTCGTCGATGGGACAGAGGCTGAAGACTAGATGATAGTTCAGTACTTATCAGGTTGGCGACGCTCTTTGGAACACTGTCCAGAAGTGAGAGACAAGTAGCAGATGCACCAGCCTAAATGTGGAAACAGTAATCCATACATGGGTGGATGGTGGCCTTATAGAAGTAAGGGATACTTTCATGCGTAAGTAGTTTTCTAGTACGGTAGAGAGAGAGAGAGAGAGAGAGAGAGAGAGAGGGGGGGAGAGAGAGCTAGCTAGCTCACTTTCTTCGCAGCAGCCTTGGCAATACGATAAATTCATGTTCCCTGTGAACGTTGGACCGAGGATTCTCCACCCATGCGTGATTTCTTGTTACGGCTGTGGTAGCCACATCTTAAACATGCTCTTGAACGTGTTCCCCTTTCTGTTGCACACATTCTTTTTTTTTTTTTTGTACTAGCATTTCAGCCCGGCGTTTCCCGGATGTTGGGAGGTGTATGTTGAGCAAAAAAAAAGAAAGTGGTAGTACGAAGGCAGGCTCGAACACGTACCACAAAGGAGGAAATGAACGGGAAAAACCTGACGTATTTGCTGTTACGACAACCGCCAAACCGGAAGGGGCGTAGGTTTTAATTAAGGCTAGACAACCGAAAGGAGACGGATGGCTTTCGAACATATCGGAGAAAAACCCTTTAGAAAGGTGCCCAATTGAAGGTTAACATATTAATGTGTTTAGCACATTTTTTTTTTATATTTATCGTCTGAAAGGTCGAATTTCAAAACGATACTTATCTTGTAAAAATCCGTCGCCTCTGTCGAAAGTTTTAGGCACACATGCAAACATACATACATACATTTCTATATTCGTTACTAAAAATTTTCGACCCAAACCGATTAAAAAGCTTGCGCTTTTTCTGAATACCCTTAATGTCAAATTTCAACTATTTAGACCAGAAATTGTCTGAGTAATTTGGTAGAAACTGTAGAGGTCGATGTTTTTAAAAATTTGACCCGTATTATGACCCCTTAACATTTATTATTTTTGGCTCAAATCAAGTTATTAAGTTAGATCCAAGTCCAAGAAACCTATATCTCAAATTTCAAGTGTTTGAACCAAAAATTGGCGGAGGAGTTTGGTAGAGTTCTAAAAGCTCAATTCGTTAAACTTTGGCCTCTCTAACAGCAAAATGTTTGGCCGAAACCTGATTACAAAGATTTTCCAAAATCTCACTATCCTGTGCATGAAATTTCGAGTCTGAAGAAAATTGAGTTATTGCGTAGGGAAATGTACAGAGAGAGACAGAAAGACACACACACACATACACACACAGACACTTTCACTTTTGTAGATATATAGATTTGCTTTTATTCTTACGGTGACCTCCTTTCGAATTTCGTACGCATTTGCATACGCGCGTCCGCGCTGTCATAACTGTTCATAGACCGATGTTAAGCCATATTTAACCATCTGCAACCACTGTTTATTTTTTTCCTTTTATGTGGACTATTCTCCTTTCTTTTTTTCTACGTCATTTTTATGTTTTTCTTCCTTTTTACTCGAACTGCGTCTTTATGCTTTCTTTATAACGGTTATTTGTTTAACATTTCAATGAAACATCACATGCATCGGATCATCATATATTTTATTCGGCATGAGAGAATAGCAGATTTGTAGAGATACAAATCTATCCCCACTTTACTATGAAGTAAAAGGATCCCGCTTGAATTTTTTTCTTTTCATTTTCGAATGTGAAAAAAATAATTTCACACTCCTGGTTTCGAACAATTCTCATTGTAACCTAGGGTCCTGTTCACGTCATTCTGAATGTCTAGGTATTTCAAATTAAATTTTTTGCACACTTTTAAGTGTACTGGTTTTGCTACTTTGCCGTCTCTATTCTGTTTCGGCTAGTTTGCTGCATTCACTAAATATATATTTAATCGTTTCGTCTCTTTTTATTACAGAGTCGGCATTTGCTGTTTTCTTGTTTCTTATCGATGTTAGCTTTGATATAGTTTGTTCTAATCGTATTATCCTGTATGGCTGTAAGCAGTAAATCGGTATTTCTCTTTCAAGCCCTCAAACCCACGGTACTATTTCTTATAATACAGAGCAAAAATTTATCTTTAGTTGACAAAACAACATGGAGTTTTAACCCGACGATGGTTGCGCCAATAACACTCAAGATAACAATAATTATTTGAACAACTAGAACGATACATAAGTAGTGGTTCGTTTAATTGTCTGTATTAATAAACTTGTATTCGATCTAGCATTTAAGAACAGTCCCTGAAATCTTTAAAACGAGGCTAGAGTTAATCGGAATCAAGAAGAAGACTAAAAATAGTATATTTATGTGTATTTTTCGTCCCGTTAGTATATATAAATATATATATATGTGTGTGTGTGTGTGTTTTATTTTTTTATATTACCGTTTTATCTGTTTGGTTATATTTGGTTCTTGATGAGCCGTTCCATATAAGTTATCAAATTTACCAAATTTTCATTACTAATGATTACTATATTATCCAATTTCTACTGTACACTCTTTAACCCTTATCCTTGAGTGGCGTCTTGGCCTTGATAATGTGGTGATGCCTATGTAAAAAAATATATGTTTCGGATGTTGATATAGAACGATTATTTGCTCTACAATAGTATTGAGCACTCTCTTCAGGTTTTTACTAATTACCAGTTTTACCATCTATATATATATATATATATATATAGGCATATATACATATATATACACACACACACACACATATATATATACATACATAAATAAAGACATTTATAGGTACATAATATTATAACACTTTTGAAGAACACCGAACTTAGTGTCATAATTAGTTGCACCGTTAATCTTGAAAAGGGTTGGCTGAAAGGCGTCTTGATAGTTTTTTTTTGTTCTGTCCCACCCCTTATTTATCCTCTTTATCTAATTTATGCTTAGGAGAAATATACTTTAGAGTGTATTTTTGTCTTTTCGAAAGTTACTTTTTAATGGTTTATGTTAAAACTATATATAAAAAAAAAAGAACTAAAACCCTCAGCAATTAATTATGACAGTACGTACGGTGTTCTTTAAAAGTGATATATATATATATATATATATATATATATATATATATATATATATATATATATGTTTGTGTGTGGGTGTGCGCGTGTCTGTGTGCGCATGCGCGTATGTGTATTTGTATAACGTATAATATTGTTATATCCTTACTTTAAATAAGAATACAGCAAGAAATATGGGGTTATGGGTGAAAGACAAAGGGGTTTATTTACAAGCGAATACGTGTGACATAAGAGTTACTCGACATATTTTTCTTATTCTTTTCCTGTCTTTTTTCCTTCTGCCTCAGTCATGTGATAGGCTCAATATATCCATAGTTCCTTTCATCTATGAAGGGATGTTAGGTGATTCTATTACATCAAATATATATTTACACCCTGGCTTGAGGTAGTTGCCTATCTAGCCGCATTGATGGGCCGTGAAACAGCGAAACAGTACTGCATGTGGTTGAGACTTTCTTTTTAGGATACATCGTTGTATCTTTATTAGTATTATAATTATTACTATTATTATGATATGATTAATATTAGTGGTAGTAGTAGTAGTTGTAGTAGTTGTAGTAGTAGTAGTATGTCTAACTATGCTAAAGGTAGCATTATTTCATATGAACATCCACATCCATTGTATGCTCCGCTAAGAAATATACGACAAACCTTTACGCCACCTCGAAAATTACGCTTTTCATACTTATAAGTAATTGCCTTTTGAAACTTACCTAAAGTTAATTTTATTTCTTATCGTACTGTTAAATCTGACAACTTTTTCCGTCTGGCCAGCTCCACGTTCGCACATGCTGCCCATAAGCGGGTAAATTGAAATTTACCTGACGCCTTTGTCTCGGGGGTGAAATAAGCCGAACGAGGCGCGGCTGAAATTATCGAAAGTGTTTCCCTCCAAATGGAAGGAGAGCACTTAGTAAACATCACAGCTGATCAGGTTTGCGAACACTCAGTCCACGGCTATTTTAGTTTTATGCAGGAAGCGGAAATATACAAAGCCCCGTCGAAGCTGCTGTGCGTAATAATGCTGACGAGAGATAAAACTCGTCGAGGTGTTGATGAGCACCTTGAGTCTATTAAATATCAATAAGGTGTTTCTGTATTTCGTTTTGGTAAGTTAAGTAATTAATTTAGAAAGTGACTAGTCTCAAAGACTAAAGGAGGGGCCCGTTTAATTATGCTTATATCGTCCATTCGTGTTTATACAAAATAAGACGTACTCGTAACTATTAATATTCTACTTTGATTTTTATGTGAAAATGTAAAAACTTTAAATACATATTTGGAGAGAACTAAAATGCCTACTGGAAACTATTCTCGATTGTCCTTGTCGAGTTTTTTTAAAGGGCAGCTTGTATGAGAATACTTTTTCCAACCAGTAATCCTGGCTAAGTATTAAGAATATAGTATTCGCGGCTGTAATAAGATCTCATAGGTATGGGTAAGGTATACATCTTTTACAAGGAATGATGAATCTACTCAAGTCATGTTACCTAAAGTTATAGGTCCTGGATATTACCTTAAACTATATCCGATGGTGAGGCCCCAGCTTGTGGGCTTTGGGGAGTGTGGAGCCACCCTTTTATTACCATTGCTCCCAGGTCTTAGCGTTTTGTTCGAATGAAATGAAACTATGGTCATAACTAGTTTATTATATTCAAAACATCACATCAAAACACAAGGGTATTTGACCTTTTTTCTCCGTTCTACAGCATATGTTCGAGATGGCCGCCATTTAGCTGTTGTGTTTGTTTTTCGGTCAACCTGTATTATCGCATAGTGTATATATATATATATATATATATATATATATATATATATATATATATATATATATATATATATACTACCTAAAAATACTAAACCCGATATCTTAACAACTGCACATCCCGAATAAAATTACTAGAAGCCATATTATATAAAAAGGAAAAAAAATTATAGCCTCTTTTAAACCGGATCTCATTTAACACATATAATAACAGTATTTGATAACTACCATGCAACTAAATTGATAAATTTTAAAATAGGTAAATTGAAACTAAAAATAACTAAAATAAAAATAATTCGCCCCAACCCTATAGCGGCGAGATGGACGGACATTCTACATAATTTACACTCGCATAATATATATATATATATAATTTATACTTGCATGATATATATATATATATATATATATAATTTTTACTTGCATAATATATATATATATATATATATATATATATACAGTCGGCTAAATGATCAAGCAGAGATATATCTATATGCATATATATATATATATATATATATATATATATATATATATATATATATATCGACGAGACCGACAGATATTCACATAATTTATGCTTGCATAAGATATATATATATATAGCTCTAGGACATTTAACTATCGAGCTTATTATATATCTAAATTACAACGAGCATTTCCTGTATTTTAATTAAACTAGTAATTTCACAATTACATTAAAATACACTTAGCTCTTTAGACTATTATTCTAATCTCCTTTAAATTATATATATATATATATATATATATATTCAGAAATTAATTCTGGATTTTTTTCTGTTCTGGTAGCTGAAAGTTTTGTTTAGATTTAAACTAGTTACATCTTCGGCCATCTTCCATGCTCGGAGCCATTATGGTCAGTAAACCTTCTCCCCTCTGACGTAGGACTGTCGACTCTTCTTTCTGAATTCTTACTTTTGAAAGATTTCTAAGTGTCTCTTAAAATATCTCGTTACGTCCTAGACTCCCGTGACTCACGACATCAATCCGATAATCCACATTCGTCACGTATGTTTATATTAGTTATCATTAATTTAACGATGTTAAAATATTTGGAAAATATTTTAACATAGATGTTTTTATCCTAAATATAACTTTCGCATTGATATATTTCGGTTTCTACATTTACTAATATCAATAATAATAATAATAATAATAATAATAATAATAATAATAATAATAATAATAATCATTCCTCCCGGACGAACTACGTAACTATGTGTGTAGCTCTTCATTTATAATCGGATTCCTAAGAAGATTCCAGCGACACTTTTTTATCAATTGGTTGTTTAGATTGCATCCAAATTTGGCTATCATTTGGTTAATGAAATTATCTCCGAAATCCTTTGACGTCTTCTTGCGAATGACCATATGTGATTGCAAGAAAAGTTTGCTATAATCTGGTTAACGTAAATTTTTATGCGATATTCTAAAATATTATTTTTGAAGCCTACTGGCTTCAAAAAAAGAGAATATAGCTCACAAGTTGTGAATTATGTCTTCATAGAATGATTAAACAGATAGAGAATATACTTTTTTACATACGTGGGCTGAAAGGGAAAACTCTGTATAAATAGTTTGGGATTAGGTATTCCATCCTCTAATTCAAATCCTAACACTTCCCCGCATGTTCTTACTCTAATACAAACTAAAACAAGGCAAATTACTATTGATATGTGAATGACTAATAATAATGGCTACGCATCGTAGGGAAATTAATATAAGGGCCTGAACAACAGGATGTTTGTTCGCAGTTCATTTAAACATCTGCGCCATTAGTACAGTCAGATAAACAATAAACATGGAGACAATTTTCATATAATGCATTGAAAAAATGATTATATGCATCTTAGAAATAAATATCAATGTAACATGTCCATTAAGCTCGAAGCGTATTCGTAAGGTGCAAACCTGTCTCCTACACTCAAACCGTCGGGCACCGTCGAAAAGTAGCATACAAAAAAAAAAACATCAGACACCGCTTTTTCTGTTTTAGCAAAGGTATTTATTACCATTGCTAGCATTTCAACCCGGTTTTGCCCGGGTGTTTTGATGTGTGTGTTGAGCAACACAAAAAAAAAGTGTTAGTAGGAAGACAGGCTCGACCCCGTACCGCGAAGGAGGAAAAGAATGGGGGAAAACGTGAGGCCTTTGCTGTTACGACCACCGCCAAACTCGAAGTAACCTAGGATTAAATTAAGGCTAGACCATCGAAAGAAGAGAATGACTTTCAAAAATATTGGCGAAAACAGCAACCCCCTGTAGAAAACTGCCCACTACAGGTGAAAATATTAATGTTTTTAGCCAATTTTTCGATGTGCCTCTCATCAGAAGAGTAGAGAAGGTCACATCCCCATTATGTGACCTAGCACATTCTATTGCCTTCTATATAAGCTCCATTGAAATTTGTTGAGCTTTTTATTATCACGATGAGTCTCCTCTTATAGAATTGAATTTACTCTCTGCTTCTATCCACCCTCGATATATATATATATATATATATATATATATATATATATATATATATATATATATATATATATATATATATATATACATAGTTATTTCTAAAATATATATGGCGATTAAGCTACACTGAATATTCCGCGTTTCATCGACTCTAGGACTCTTCAGGCTTATGCGCGAATTTTGTGGTTGTCTGTCTTTTTTATATACGCACTTTCTATTGAGATTTTAGTTTTTAGTCTTTAGTTCCTAAAATCTCAATAGAAGTGCGTATATTAAAACGACAGACAACAACAAAATTCGCGCAAAAGCTTGAAGAGTCCTAGACTGGATGAAACGCGGAATATTCAGTGTAGCATAATCGCCATATATATTTTATAACTAATTAACTAGCTCTACCTACGCATTGAGCACTTTTGAAGTAAATACTTTAAGATCACGCATAAATGTATACTTTCGTATACTAATATTATGTGAGTAAATGAAGTATATATATATATATATATATTATATATATAAATTTATATATTTTTATATTTAGCTATTATGACGACAAAAATAATTTTTCAAAACAAAATTTATTATTTGAACAAAGAATACAATTCAAAGTGATTTCCTTAATCCATATATTTTTGATGTCGGTTCATCTCCTCAGAGGAAAATCATTAGCAAAACATTACATCTGCTTTATTATAATTTTGCTATTCAGTCCTAATTTTTTTCAAATAGTATTTTTTAAATGATATTTTTCTGAATAAAATTAGATTATATAAAAAACAACTATAAATTTGTTTTGCTCAGTCTAGTATATTGAGCATTTCTCATTTGTCTGTGATTGTCTTATATAAAAATATTACCCCCCGAAAATATTTTGTAAGACTTGATACCACAAAATTCAATAATCTGTGATCAAATACATCTCTTTCTTCTGATCTCTCTCCTTCTCTCTCTCTCTCTCTCTCTATATATATATATATATATATATATATATATATGATTAAATATTTTACGTACAGATCAGCACCTATAGTAAAACGCTTGTGTTCAAGTTATACTGCATTTATCACGCTTATTACTATTATGCAATTGAATGTGGTTTCATGCCTGTCTGACGCGTCTTCCACTAAAAATTAAATTACCGTCCACCCTTGTATTCTAAAATATCTTCATTGATGAATTGCTAAATTAGGAGATATTTTCTGCTTGCTGCGAAAAAGTGAAAAATTCCTTTATCGCTCTCTATCATTTATCTACCCCCCCTCTCTCCCCCTCACGCGTTCGTATCTTATGCTGCATGTTGTTGTCATCAAGTAAACAAAACGTTGAAAAAATATCTTTCACAAGTGCCGCTACAAGTTAACGAACATTATCAGATTAGATGGAATTTTGATAAAATCCACAAAACATTTCATCTTAGAGAACTTTCTTGCGTCGTAATACACCATTTATCTTTCGTTTTTCCCCCTCTTCTTAAATATTTCTTAAATATTTTTACAAATTATTCTTTCTTCAGTTGAACGAGAGGATCTATATCAGTTTTTAGAATAATACTCGATTCACTTCAAGTTTTTAATCGTATTAATAACGTTTTACTTGGGTACAGTTCTTCACTGCAATGTATATGGTTCTATTTATTTCTGTAATAAATTGTTAAATCGTAAGTTCTGAATGAGTAACATTTATAGTGTGTTTGTCTGGGGTGTTCACTAATATGGCGATCATGTCATATCTCTATTTTCTGGGTCTAAGGGACATCAGTACAGTTTATATGTCTATTGGTCACAATTGGTTCGGATTTGAAATGAACGTCTCGCTGTAATGACCACAAAGATACGGAAGAGCGAGTGCAAGAGAAAATGGTGTTTCGCTCTCCTGGAAAAGAAGAATAGTTTATTTCTTGTTATTCCGCATTATGTTCTGGATCACTGATGTAGATAATATTACAAAAAATCTGAAGTGTAACATACGAAATAAAATGCGTCATAAACGTTAAGAGTCGGTGTAATTTACTGCTGAATGGCACAATCGAGTAGACGTAATAATAAAGCGCGAAAATTAAACTCGTCCAACGTTTATTGTGACAGTGCAATTGAAGTGATTCTCCAAAGAAAAACCTATAATATCTCAAATTGAACGGTGAAAGAAACAGCACAACGTATATATTTCTTAATTGGAATGAGTATTAGTTATTAATTTTATTCATTGCGGACAATTATACTCATCTTTTCTTAGTTGTTTCACGACGTTTCAGACAACTATTTCTCTGGCCTTGGTCAGGTGGTAACAACGACGGATATGAACTCGGAATCTTCTGACTTCATCCACTGCAATTATTGCGTTCCATAGTAGTGGTCGTCTCGCCATGTTTTGGCCAAGTAAGCCTCTACCCAAAGCCGGCCAGAAGCTCACTTGGCCAAAGCGTGGTGAGACGACAACAATTACGGAAGGCAGTAATTGTAGTGAATGCAGTCAGGAGATTCCGAGTTCCATATTCGTCGCGGTTACCACCTGAGGAAGGCCAGAGAAATAGCTGGCTGAAACGTCGTGAAACAACTAAAAAAAGATGAGTATAATAGTCCGCAATAAATAGAATTAATAAAACTTATATTGTACACTAACCTTTTTAAATCAATGTTTATGTAATTTATTATATAAACGAGAAAGACGAACATAATTTCTACGTGTATCTTTCGCTTCTAAACGTCTAGGCGTGACACAAAAACTTTAGTGCTACTTCATAGATACATTAAAAAATATATATTTTTTGTTTTATGGCCGTTAATAAGATAGATACCAATGTCATTTTAAATTTAAATATGACAGACCACAACTATTTGATTTCAAACTTTATTTTGACAAACCCAAAATCCATTTTCTCTAACTTTCAATAAAAGAAAAGTGTTCCGCAAATTAGAGCAGTTCAGTAATACATTGGATAATGATTATTAGCATCTTAGTTGATCATATTTACTTGCCTCCCCACACGGGAAGAGTAAGTTAAAATGTTATTTAATGTAGGGAAAATCCGTCTCCCTAAAAAGCGGCATTCTAAATAGGAACAGAAATAAAAATTGTCTCAGGCCAGGAAGGACAAAAACGGTGATGTGTAGTATCAGATGAGAAACCTACATGAATTCTCTGCTGATGTAATCCCCTGTTTTTTTTTGTTTTTGTTTTTTTTTAATGCGTTCATTATCTGTATCTAACCAGGGGACTGAAAACCACGACCGAGCGCCGGGGCCGGCTCGTTAAAGTATATAATATGACTCGCGGATTAATTTTATTAAACGTAAATGCAATCGGAAAAAGTGTTAAACATAAAAACTTGTGAAATAATACGGTAGTTATTTACTTCATATTAATCTGATTTAATATCGCTTATAATAAGGGTCGAACATTAAATCCCCTTACCATCAGAAACAATTGTTAGCTCATATACCACCTGTCACTGTGAATAATTCTTGCATAAATATTGGCCACTTTCAACCAAATTTATTTAAGTATTCTCCTTTAATCATTGCAATGTTAAGAACTACATACTAATTAATTTTTTTCTCCATACTCTAAAACTCTATCTCCTCCAAAACACAAAGTCGCAGACCGGCGCTAGGGGTTTCTTATGATTGGCTTTTTTTTACATGCCATTTTTTAAATAGTTCTTTAGCCGGTTTAAATAGATTATAAGGGACCAACATAGATCCAAATTGAAAATATTGTTCAACATTTTGAACATTCAGCTTAGTTTATTTTTACTTTTAAATTTAAACAGCTTATACGCGTGTCGCATTGTATAGTGCTTACGCCACGAGCTTTAAATGCTGCAGTTTCGATTTTAGCCGATGCCATCCAAATACATTGTTTGCTTTTGAAGTCACGACTCTATAATAATATATACGAAATTTGGACAAATTAAAATATCATGTTAAAGTGTATTCCGCGCTCTGGGCTAGGTAGGCGCCTTACCCCTACTCCCGCTTATTAATTGCTAATTCACTAACTCTGACTTACTACACGACGATCTGATAATATTATTTTTAGTAATTGACGTCAAAACTTCTGGTTGGAATAGTAAATATTTTATTATTCAAAATACGTACACCATATCAATAATAGTTTTCTACTTATTTACTTAAATAATTTAATTCATTCAAAAACGCATCGCAAAAAAAAAAAATAAATAAAAAAAAAACATCTAAATAAATCGTGACATATCAAAACAGTCAGCGGAATGGACTAGCGGATAAAGAGGTCAGGCCCATTACAGTGGGGGATTAGAATCTCGTTAGATTACGCCACTCTGATGAGTCGTAGATAACGAAACACTTGTCAGTGGATAATTATATTTTAAAAGCAATATATATATATATATATATATATATAAAGAGAGAGAGGGAGAGAGAAAGAGATAGAGAGAGAGAGAAAGTTATGAAAATATATATGGCAATGAGGAAGCACAGAATATTACGCGTTTCATCCTTGTGAGTATTCGTCAGGCATAAGACTGAGAAATTCTCATCAGGATGAAACGCAGAATAAACCTGACGAATTCTCACGAGGATAAAACGTGGAATACCCTGCGTAGCTAAATTGGCATACATATTTTCATAACTTACAACCTAGCCCTAAAATAATAAAATATAAGCTTATTTTCATACCAAACGCAAGGCAAAATTCTGACGATAAAATAGGGGAAGTCGCGTAAAGGATTTGCGTGTATAAATATCTCGCGCAAATAATGAAGGCAAGACATTTTATTATCATATTGAAAATATTACAAAATATCAGTGGGCGCATCTCAGAGTACAACTAATATATTTCTCTATTCTAGCAGTAAATGAATAAATAAATAAATAACAAAAATAAAAACAAGAAAAAGTATTTCATGCAATTTGGTTACAAAGTTTTATTTCATGTAAAAAAAAAATTGGGCTTTTTTTTTTTTCTATTTCGCAAAGAAGTGTAACGCTTTTTTTCTTTCTACGAAGGCATTGATAATTCCATTTCAATTTGAAACTGTCCGATATTCTTTCACTGGATATAATTGGGATCCCCAGATGTGGAACGTGTCAATGGTCCCCGTATTGATATATTTTCCGTTGCTATGGCTACTGAGATATATTGCGAAGTAGATTTACTCGTTTACTCGAGATGCTCAGCAACCCCAAGAAAGGAAATATGGCCACCTCCAGAACGCAATTGAGAGAAAAGTATCGAAAGGTTCTACTGACACTTAACAATCACTTTTTATTTAAGATATGCAATCACGTAGAGTTCCTCTCGTTTGAAAGTCGTCGATTCCAACGATGTTCTTACTTGGTTTATTTCTTTTTTCACTTTTCTTCTGCCCGTGTTATCGTCTCCGATATAAGTTGATGTAAAAAGGGGCAGGCGCACGCGTGGACAAGCACATAGCAATATGACATTGTCGAAAGAAAACATACATTATTTGGATGTAACTTATGTTCTGGGATCAGGTGACATACAATCGTAGAATACTGATTCGTAGTTTATATTTGGATAGAATTCCAAAGCCCCCCAAAAGTTACCAATGCAGGAATATTACACAGTTAAATATGAAAACATTACAAACATCTGTCGTAAAAAGTAATTAAAAGTTTTAATTTATATATATATATATATATATATATATATATATATATATATATATATATATATATAGTAATTTATATAATATATACGGCGATTAAGCTACACTGAATATTCTGCGTTTCATCTACTGTAGGACTCTTCAGGCATAAGTCTGAAGAGTACTAGAGTGGATGAAACGCGGTATAATCAGTGTAGTTTAATCGCCATATATATTTTATACATTACTAACTAGCTCTACCTACGGATTAGGCACTTTTGAAGTAAATACATAAAGTTTATCAATAAATCTATACTCTCGTATATTAATTATATGTGAGTAAATTAGATAGCTATATATATATATATATATATATATAAAGATATATATATATGTATATATATATATATATAAATATATATATTATACTGTTGGTAGCGTTTTTCCGTAACTCATAAGAACAACCCAATATGTCATTCCAAAGAGTGCCCAATGCATGAAACAGAGCAATATATTGATTGTTGGAGAGCTATTGGCTACACATTAGCAAACGTGTTTCAATGACCCCCTAGCAGGGAAAATCACCTCATCAGGCCAAAAACCATCCACGAAACTTTCAATAAAGACCATCCCCTTATATTAAAGTCAACTTTACAGGGTTGCACCATTCTAAAAAGAAAGAGGGGTACTAACAACCTATATCAAAACAAATATAACCTATTCACAAAATAATGTCAGGTTTTTCAAGGTATAATTCTGAAGCAGATTTATTATAAGTTTGCATTAAATTTTCTAGCTCCAACCATTATAATTATAATTGTTTTTCGTTTGTTTTGTTGGTACGGATTTTTAGAACTATTACTCCAATATCAGAGCAATTCATAAATTTAACTAAGGTTTTTGTTTTCCACTTAAAATCGAGATATAAATATATACATATATTACTAAACTATAAATTTAGCGCTATTTCTCTATATAATACAAATATATACAGACAAACGTGAAAATTTATATATATAAATTACTCTTATAATATGGTTAAGTATATTAGTAACTAAGTCTAATTATATTATTCACGGTAAAAATGTCACTAAAAATTATTTTTATAATATTTTATAGATTCTTCGTAAAAATTTAGCGTTTAAAATAGATCTGGCGTTTAAAATAAATAAGTAAGTAAATAAGATTTAGCGTTTAAAATCCTGAAATAAATAATAAAGCATATTACAATATATATGTGGATGGTATGATTAATTCGTTAATATTCTTATAATTTTTTCAGTGAA
>NC_136516.1:2775000-2822500 GCF_053919585.1 Euprymna scolopes
AGCGAGGGCGAAACCTGAACGGCCGACTCTACCCCACTATATATATATATATATATATATATATATATATATATATATATATATATATATATATATATATATATGTGTGTGTGTGTGTGTGTGTATATTTATTGTTTCATTAAATATTTTTCCTCTGTCCTTCTTTTTATCAAGGATTCAGAAAACTGTTTTCCCTTTTTCATAGCTATAATATATATATATATATATATATATATATATATATATATATATATACTAGCATTTCAGCCCGGCGTTGCCCGGGTGTTGGAATGTGTATGTTGAGCAAAAAAAAAAGTGGTAGTAGGAAGGCAGGCTCGAACCCGTACCGGAAAGGAGGAAAACAACGGGGTAAAAACCTAACGTTTATGCTGTTACGACCACCGCCAAACCGGAAGCGACATTTTTTTTAAAATTAAGGCTAGCCAATCTAAAGGAGAGGATAACTTTAAAAATTATCGGCGAAAAACGTGGCCCACCCCTGTAGAAAAGTGCCTAGTTGGAGGTGAAGATATTAAAGATTTTAGTCAATTTTTTCGATATTTGTCGTATGAATGGTGGAACTTTACCTATATCTAAAATTTCAAGTGTCTAGACCCAAAATTCTCGGAGGAGTTTGGTAGAGTTCTCAAAGGTCAAATCGTTGAAGTTTGACCCCTTAACCGCCAAATTTCTAGCCAAATACCGATCACATATTTTTTCCCAAATCTCAGTAACCTGTATGTCAAATTTCGAGTCTGTAGACTAAAAATTGAGTTATTGCGTAGGAAAATGTACACAGACACACACAGAGACATACACTTATACACACACACACAGACACGTTCACTATATATATATATTTATATATATATATATATATATATATATATATATATATATATATATATATATATAGAGAGAGAGAGAGAGAGAGAGAGAGAGCGGGAGATAGATAGATAGATAGATAGATAGATAGAAAAACAAAAATATATACGTATAGATAAATATATATGGAAACAATTTTGTGTTCCCTGTAAACCTTTTACGCAAATATTATGCAGGTATAAAACATGTAGAACATCTGCATGAATATAATTACACGTAATAGTTGACTAAAGATGATCATTCCATGAGAAAATCGAAAAAACAAAACTAATAGGGAATTAATTAAAATGAATGTTTAAAAATGTTCTTTCTTAGAACCGCACGCCTGTTGAACTCTGTTCCGTCTGCCTGCTTCCCTTCGGACTACAACTTGGATGTCTTCTAGTCCAATATTAACAAATTCCTAATGAACCGCCCCCTTAATTAATCACTTCATCAAATCTCCACACTAACGTAATGTACTTGCAATAACCCTTATCCCTGAGTGGCTTCCGGGCCTTGATAAGTGGTGATCACTCTGTAAAAAAATATATGCAAATTAGCTAGATCTTTTGCTAGTGAATGCAATTCTACGACCCATATATAAGAACATTGTATTTTCTTTTTAAATAAATAGAAAAGAGGGTTTTTTTTTAATATGAATATCAATACACAGAAAAGAGAAACTAATTGATAGGAGTATATATATATATATATATATATATATATATATATATATATATATATATGTATATATATATATATATATGTATTATAGCCATGGAGAAGGGAGTTTTTTTGTATCCATGATAAAGAGAAGGACAGAGGGAAAATATTTAATGAAGCACCAAATATATATATGATCTTCTAAATCACATCCTTACATCATTCGTAGACGTTTATTCTGATGACACTATTATCTATGGCATCTTGGCCTAGATGAGTGGTGATGCCCACGTAATTTATTTTTATTGAAAAAAAATGGTCTGAGCGAATAGCCCATTTAAATGTGGTATTTTTCCGGATATTAAGCAATATATTTCCTTGTGTGTAAAGTGTGGGCCATAGTTATACGCGTGATCGTGGATATTTTTGGTGTCCAACTATGACCACCACTTTAAGCATAAATTAAATTTTCTTGAGATCCGGAGCATTACTTATTTGGGGGAAATTTAAATGCTTTTTCAGCATACCCAAAACCTTTGTGCCATCATTTTAAAGGAAAATATATAGATGGAAAACAAGTAAACGTCTACCGTTTAAAATGTTATAAGTAAAACGTGAGTTGAGGTAAATTAGTCTCTTCATAAGAAAGGGTGTGATTGGAGTGCATACCGAATAAAACCTGGATCTTTGACAAACAAAATAACATCGATATCACGCCATACATATTTTTTTCCAAAACTTCCCCTCTCTCTCTCTCTCTCTCAATCTCTCTCTTTCTCTCTCTCTCTCTCTTTCTCTCTCTCTATCTCTCTCTCTATATATATATATATATATATATATATATACTAGTGTTGCATAGGGGTTATAATTTAGAAGATGACGTATGTATTATTGTTGTTGTTCGTTTTAGTAGAGTTTTAGAGGTTCATGTTGTGTGCAGATATATCGCGTATATATCAAGAGAGAGACAGTTCTGTATGTATAATATACAGTGCACATGTTAATAAAGGAGAGCTGACGACATGTAATACACAACGAGAAGAGAATTTAGATTTATGTATAAATAGACCGAGGTATAGTTCGCTGACATTTATACGTTTGACAGTTCTGTGAATGGAAGTGTTTCCATCACATTGACACATATATTTCTTTACCTATTTTTGAGATGATTTTCACAAATTTCTTATAACATAAATAAACAATACATTTTCTGTTGAATAACATAACTCGAAGATGCAGATACAAAATGATGATACTTACGTTTATTATACCATATGGTGTGTCCGGTCAATGGCTTTGCATCAAGGAATTAAAGTCTTACATGATTCTTCTTCTAACGTTCGCTTCCGAGGCTCGATGTCAGCTCTGTCTCTGACTCCTCTCTTCTCCCCTGACTGAGTTTTTTTGACTGACTATATTGAAACCCATGACACCATTGCATGACCAACACGTGAATATCAGACACATGGCATGACATGCTTCCGTGTTTAAGCATGCACTGTTAGTTACATGTTTCAACTCCGATTTCTCTAACCTGCTTTACAAATATGTTTTCCATTGCTCTGATCTAGATTCCTTATTTTAATTTCATTTCAAGAACAGAAACACAATTCATCAGCACATTCCTTTCTCTATAAACAGATATCGATCTATTTTGTGCGAGCTAAACAATGGCAATTCCATATTTCTTATTTTCAATAACATGTATTCCGTATTTATTTGAACTTATGATTGGAATTCTCAATTCCAAATCAAGCTTCGCAAGTTCGAATGCTTGACTATCTTATTTGATATTTACTCACTTACAAGAACAGGCGGCTGTTCCATAACATTAGCACTCCGCCGGACATTGGCCGACATTGCTCAGCATTTCCCGATCGTAAAATATGTTTAAATATTATATTTTGGTTATTGCAGGTTTCGTATTATTTCTTATTAAAGCCAATATAGAAATAATGTATACCCAAAATCGAAACCAAACCGTTTTGTTTTTCTTATTCATTTTTTTCATTGACGCTAATGCCTTAGTTATGAAGGCATGTTGGCTGCAAGGTTTAAAAATAAAATATAAACCAATAGCTGTAACGTTACGCATGAATATACGTAATGGAATCATTCGAACTTCACCTGTCAAATCCCATTTCTTGAAATGTTATACTTTTGCACCGATTTTCCCAGGTAAAACCCCTAATATATAATGTACCGCATAGGGCCAAATATACTTAATATCATTTGTTTATATCTGCAGACAATGTACGCTTAAAGGAATGCATATAGAAATGTGTGTCTACTATAAATTCTACGCGAATATTACGCAACTATACATAATATAGAATAGCTGCATGTATATAATAAAACTTAATAGTAAACTAAAGATCATCATTCTATGGGTAAACCGAGAAATAATAGGGAGTTGATTAAAATGAATGTTTAACAGAATATGCAAATTGGCTAGATCTTCTGCAGATGGATTCATTTCCACAAGCCGTATAATATATATATATATATATATATATATATATATATATATATATATATATATATATATATAGTTGCCTGTGCGTGTTTTTATAACTGAGTTTTCTGTTTCCGTCTGTTTGTCTATTTATACATTGCATTTCAAGTTATGACGATCCGTGTAGGCTCACACACATAAACACAAATATTCTTCATGAATAAATACGTACATATGTTATATATTTATATATACATAATATATATATATACATTTATATATATATATATATATATATACATATATATATACATAATATATATAATAATATATATGTATATATATGTATATATATATAAATATATATATATATATATATTTATATATATATATATACATATATATATATATATATATATATATATATATATATATGTATATATTATTGAACGTGTTTTAATTCGAAAATGAAAAACTAATATTTCATCGGTTTGTTTGTAAACTAATAAAAACAAACGATTTTTTAAAAAATATCAGGGGAAGTAAAACAAATATAAGAGAATCGACATTTATTGCTTATAATCATTTTCTGGAGAAAATAAAATTGTTTACATTGCATTATGTTGCGCTTATCGTTTTGATCTTCTAAATATATAAATATGATTACATTTAATATATTTGCGATCTGTGAAGTTTTTCCCCTAACACGTCAAAGTATATGGAACTACGTACCATAGTTGCTAGGATTGAGTTATAAGACTTTTATAACGTTTAAAGGAAATTCATCCAACTATTACCAATTGCTGATAAGATTTTTTGTCATTGAGTATTGTATAGGACAGGCCAGAATAATGGTCGGTTCAGGATAGATAAGACAATACAGCCCTGTCAAGGCAAATGATAAGAGCATTCATCCTTTCGCATTTTTCAATAAATATGCTTACTGTAGTGATATCATTTCCAAAGAAAAACACTTAGTAGAAGAGTAATCTGCATACAATCTAAATAAAAACACATATATATCTTAGACTGTCTTTCTTTCCGTCCCCCCCTCTGTTTCCCCTATCTCACTTTCTTTCTTTAACCTTCTCTCTCTAATTATATACATATATACATATATATATATGTATATATATATATATATATATATATATATATATATATATATATATATATATATATATACTAGCAAAAGTATCCGTCGTTGACTGGGTTTAAAAACAGCCTACAGAAAATGGACTCTGATTTATGAAAGTATGATAGGTTATGAAAAGGACGGGTTGTAAATTTGGGTTGAATTTCGGGGTATCAAAACCAAAGCAAAATATGATGAAAGTAAAAATAAAATAGATAAAACCCATAATTTATTATATCATACCTGTTCACACTGAAACACTTATTACAATATTCTGTGGATCTATATAAAAAAATAACTTGTTAAACTTTGTGACATGTTTCCATTCTATCGAGGTTAAGTGCGAACGAACACACCATAATTTTATTATATCATATTTCTTCAAACTGAAACATAATTATCAAAGTATATTTACGCAGATAGATATTTAAAGTCTTTATTAAAGTTTGTGCCCATTTTAATTCTATGGAAAAAAGGCGCGAACGCAGACCCCACAACTTTATTATACCATCCCTATTTAAGTTAAAACATACTTATCAAAATATTATTATGTACATCTATATCAAAATACTTGTAAACGTTTTTTTTAATTTTATATTTTTTTTATTTCCATACTTTGTGGACAAAGCGCGTACGAAGACTCAACAATTTTAATGAATCATCATTATGCCGGGTCAAACATACGCATTCCTGTTTCTCGATACATCTTCTATCATTATATGTAATCAGTTTTTTTAAAAATAGTCAACCATATAGGCGCCTATTCGTGACCAGACACACATACACACACACGCACAGACATTCAGCTATATATATATATATATATATATATATATATATATATATATATATTATAATTATTATTATATTATTATTCTAAAAACCTAGAGACAAACATAGCCAGATAATTTTTTAAAATATTAGATAAGAACTTTAAAGCACCCCATAGATATAATAAAATTTTCAATAAGAATAAAATTAAAGTCTCTTACTCTACTATGCCTAACCTTCATCAAAAAATAATTAATTCTAATAGCAAGAACATTGATAAGCTACAAAATACAACTTTACAAAATATAGCAGAGTGTAACTGTAGAAGAAAAAATAAATGTCCCTTACAAGTCTCATGTAAAATTAAAAATGTAATCTATAGCTGGACAGTATCAAAGCCCCAAAATCTACATGAATCTATAAACAGCGATAACTTAACCACCAGATTACATAATTGAACCATCTTTAACCAATCTACGGATCAATTACAAACCAACCCACCATATAATAATCCAGCACCAGACCTAACGGAAAATAATCACAATAAACATGAGGCAATATATTTTGGTTCCACATCTGGCCTAATAAAACATAGAATTTCAACGCACAAATATTCTTTTAAAAATAACTCTTTGTCAAACCAAACTAATCTATCCAAGTATATTTGGCAACTCAAGAATAACAATATTCCTTTCAAGTTGAAATGGCAAGTAATTGAATCTTGCAAACCATATAAACCAGGAGATAAATTCTGTGCACTATGTACAAAAGAGACCCTAAAAATTTTGAAATATGAAGATATAAAAAATACAACCACCGTATTAAATACAAAAGAGGAACTAATATTCACATGCAGTTATAAACGTTGGTTTAAATTTAATAAATATAAACAACCTTAAATCATTAAACATTAATGACAATTTTTGTTATTCTATAATAAATTAAGTTAGACTAATTGTCTCCCTTACATTCTTTAATTAAATAAATATGCCTAATTATCCCCCTTACATTATTTTATTATACAAATAACATTATCCTCCAATTTATTTCGAATTCTAAACCTTGGCGTCCGTTAATCAAAAGTACGTTAACGGAAATAAATTATTACACAAGCGTTCTTTTTGAAAATTTATCATTTCATAAGCTGAAAAGCTATAGCAAGCATCAATATGAGTACTTTAACCATAGTTCCTGATTTCAAAAGGCGAAAAATTTAAAGGAAAATATTTGTATGTATGTTTTATGTATATATATGTATATCTTTGTATATGTTGTATACTTTTTCATATATATGAATGTATGTATTTGTATATGTATTTATGTATAATATTGTACGTAAACAAAATTTATATTTATAATTTTACTCTACTTTATTCCTATCCCTAACTCATATTAATTTTCTCATCAAGTTTTAAATCCATACCTTTATTTTAATTTTTTCCAGATACATCTGCCTTACTTTAATGCTAGGTTTATTTATGGTGTCTTTTACATTTAATAAAAACCCTTTCCAATATTTGCTGATGAGGACACCCTGTTTAATAAAAAACATTATGCAATAATTATTGTCCGTAACTTGATGTCTACCAAAATAAAAACATCGTTTTCTGAAACGATCGTACAGATAATTGATTTTGTTGTTGCTCCTTCTTATGAAACGGATTTTTGATTTAATTATAATTTGATTTTTAAATTATCAATCACATTACTAAATATTATATATATATATATATATATATATATATATATATATATATATATATATATATATTGCAATTTGCCACCAGACAAGACATAGTGCCATTTTGATGTAGCAGGCTCCAATTCGGGACATAATTACAGGGATGTTCTATACGGAATTAAGCATCACGTTTTCAGTTTACATTACACATGAACTGTTGCATGTCAGGAAACAAGATCCTGGAAAGGGAATTATATATATATATATATATATATATATATATATATAACTCCACAACCAAACAACGTTGCAGCCCACAAGAGCAATGACAGTCAACTAACCGGATGAGTCTTGGACTTCCGGTTCGTTGACTGTCATGGCTCTTGTGGGCTACGACGTTGTTTAGATGTTGAATTTATTATATAATGTCTCTAACATACTGAAAATCATATATATATATATATATATGTATATATACATATATATATATATATATATATTTGCGCGTGTGTGTGTGTGCCTCTGTATGTGGTTTACTTTAAGTTTAGTGTTTATTTCCTGTCAGCTTACGTATGTGGTTAAAGTCAAAGCAACGTTCTTTATAGTTGGATGCCTCCGATTAAACAAACCATTTATTGCATTAAACTTTCCTCTCTTAGCTCAATACACAAATCATTAACTTTGAGTACAACTTCTTGGAAATGTTTTCTATGTGTTTTTTTTTTCTTTGTTTGGTTTTCATTTGCATGAAAACAAATACTCCCCGGAAGACCAGAAATACTTTTTATATTAAAATATTAAATGTATTGCAGGTAATTATGTTTGCCGAAATTGAATGCAATAGCATCCTACATTTTATTGAGTACTAACCACACCCGTGTGTAATTTAATGATGAATCCTATAAATATTTTTTTTTACACAGTGATCACCACTTATCAAGGCCCGGAAGCCACTCAGGGATAAGGGTTATTGCAAGTACATTACGTTAGTGAGGAGATTTTATGAAGTGTTTAATTGGGGGGGGCGGTTAATTAGGAATTTCTTAACATTAGAATTGAAGACATCCAAGTTGTAGTCCGGGGGAAGCAGGCAGACGGAACATAGTAGTACAGGCGTGCAGTTCTAAGAAAGAAGCTTTGCTCATGAAATCCGCGTTTTGATTTAGGCACATATATAGAGTGGGGAAATTTTTTCACAGTGGATTCAGCTAGACGGGTGTTTTTCGTGAAAGATTGGCGAGGGGGGACCAGGGATTGGAGTTCAGACGAGCACCTGCCATGAAAATAACGATAAAACAAGGATAGGCTCGCAACGTCTCTTCTGTGGGAGAGGGATTGCAGGGTAGAGAAAAGGGCATCCTACATTTTATTGAGTACTAACCACACCCGTGTGTAATTTAATGATGAATACTATATATATATATATATATATATATATATATATATATATATATACATATATATATGTGTGTGTATAGATATGTATATATATATATATATATATATATATATATATATATATATATATATATATATATATATATATATATACTAGCTGTACCCTGCCACGCGTTGCTGTGGCTAAATTTGGTGTAATGGAAATGTCTAAAAAAAAAAGAAAAAAAATGAAAAAATGGTACTCTTGCCGAATTGGATCCTGATCCTCCGGATGACCGTCAATCATTGCTTGGGCTCGACCAACAATCAGTGGATAAAGCTAACGTTGATACGCTAAATGTTGTTTTTTTCTGTATACAAAAATGTGAGTTAGTAATTAATATTGGAGTGATGGGGGTGGGGTTACTATACACAGGTTCGAAAAAGTTGTCCAAAAACAAATGAAAGCAAAGGTAAGGTATGTTACATTTCTACCTAACTGGATAATTGTTTAGTGTTTTTATGTTAGGTAAAATGTTTAATCGGCTGGAAAAAACAGAAATGGTTGCAGACTGTTGAATTCGTTAAGTTTGGGAAATGAAGTTGAAAACGAAAAACTATACAATACAGTGTCAAAAACCCACCGAATATGTTACCATGACATAGGCTGACATAATCGGTGGGTTTCTGACAGTATTTTTTATAGTTTTTTTTTAGTTTTAACTCACTTTCTCAAACTTAACATAATCAACAGTGTCCGCAACCATTTGTATCTTTCAAAAACACCCATAAACATTGTTTTTCGAGCTGACTGAACGTTACATTAAATGAAAAGGGTTTGTATTAACAGATACAAAGGAGTTGTCACAAAATGAATATATAACAAGTAAATGATATCAAAGGCAAGAAAAGTAAATGTTATACCTAACTGGATAAGATTGTAGTGTTTTTTATGCAATGTAAAATGTTTAATCAGTTCCAAACATGCAGTGTTTATCGGTATATTTGAAAAATACAAATGGCGGCAGACTGTATCGAACACGTTAAGTTTGGGGAAATTTTGGGAAAATGAGTTTAAACTAAAAAAACTATACAAAATACTGTTAGGAACTCACTCAATATATGTTTATGTGATGTAGGCTGACATATAATCAGTGGTTTTAAATTTTGATTGATACAGGTAACGACTTTTAAGAGTCCCTTTTAGTGATTACCTGGTCTGAGGATATTATAGGACTAAATGGCAAATCTGCCCCCAAAATCCGGTATTATTTTACTTAAAGGCCCGTCTCATATTGGTATATAACGATATATTTTATTGTAGATTTCAGTGTATCAAAAACGAATCTGCAAACAGTTTCCGTCGCAAAAAGAAAGTTTTCATGATATGAAGATATTACTTTTTCGAAAAGTGGGTGATCACTTTTCAATTTAAATTTAACTTAGAATCAGCACCCACTTTCTCGCCACCTGAGAGAGGGACATTTTTCTTTGTGTGGGGGGGGGTACCCCCGCCCCTCCAACCAATGTAAGCAGTGATCCTTCACTTTTTTAAACTAAAATTTCTTCATATCTTGGAAACTACTCGTTTGCCTTAATTATAAAGGTTATTTTCGTTTTCAGTGACCCCGACAACCTATAGGAGTGGTAATTTTAAAGGAATTTTCGAGGGTGGAGTAATTCTTCATATTTACCTTTTTTTTCCAATAACATAAGAAATTAAGAATTAGACAAATTTATGGTGCGAATGCACTTACCGATGCGTACTATTTTTTAAACCGTATTTCCAAGTTTAATTAATTTTTTTTTTATCATTATTCAATTGTATTCTAAATAATGTGTGATGCTTCTGTACTGTTTCTTGTCTGATTAAGTTTAATTTTTGTTTATTAAATTGTTAGGTGAAAGTCCAGAATAGATACAAAACACCCTCTTCTCCCCATGTTAAGAATGGCTTTTTAAATAATAACGTTATTATTTCAGCACGGATCAATAAGTGCACGAGCACCCAATTTCTTTAATAAAGAAAAAGCATTCATATGTTAGAATAGATACAAAACTCCCTCCCCATGTTAAGAATAGCTTTCTAAATAACGGTATTATTTCACCACGGTACCTTCTCTGCATAAGTACTCTATTTTGTTTATTAAATTGTTAGGTGAAAATATAAAATAGTTACAGAACACTCTCCATTTCCCATGTTAAGAATGGGTTTCTTAATAGAGTTATTTCAGCACGGTACCTTCTCTGCATAAGTACCATCTTTTGTTTATTAAATTGTTAGGTTAAAGTATAGAATAGTAACAAACCGTCCTCCCCATGTTAAGAATAGTTTTCTAAATAACGTTATTATATTATTATGGTACTTTCTCTGCATAAGTACCATGTTTTGTTTATTAAACTGTAAGGTGAAAGTACAGTACCCATGCAGAGAGTGATCCGTGTTGTAATAATGACGTTAATATTTAAAAAGCCATTCTTAACATGGGGAGGGGAGGGTGTATTTTAACCTTACAATTGAATAAAGAAACATATAATAAAACTGTAATTAAACCTAGAAATACGATTTAAAAAATAGCGCGGCCATAAAAAAACTGTACTTTACCAACCAATCTTATATCGAAAAAAAAAAAAAACTCAAAAAGCAAGCGACAAACTTTTTTTTGCTTTATATAATAAAGAAAACATGTGTAAATTAAAAAAAAAATTGGGAAGATAAACAAATGAATTATATTTTTAATAGCGTTATTTCAGCACGGTATATTATCTGCATAAGTACCATGTTTTGTTTATTAAATATTTAAGTAAAAGTATAGAATAATAACCAAACGTCATCCCCATGTTAAGAATGGCTTTCTAAATAGAGTTATTATTCTATTATTATATTATTATGGTATTTTCTCTGCATAAGTCCCATGTTTTCTTTATTAAATTGTTAGGTGACAATACAGTACTCATGCAGAGAGTGATCCGTGTTGTAATAATAACGTTAATATTTAAAAAGCCATTCTTAACATGGGAAGGGGAGTGTGTATTTTAATTTTACAATTGAATAAAAAAAACATAATAAAACTGTAATTAAACCTGGAAATACGATTTAAAATAAAAGGCGGACAAAAAAAACTGTACTTTACCAACCAATCTTATATTGAAAAAAAAAACTCAAAAAGCAAGCGACAAACTTTTTTTTGGCCTTATATAATAAAGAAAAAATGTGGAATTTTTTTTACTCATCCAGTTAACAGAAAATGAAATCTTTCGTCAATTCGTGGCTGTGAAATTAATCGAACCGGAAGTTCAGTTTTATCAACAGAACAGATTCGCAGTAACGGCTTACGAAAATATATTTATTTTATTTAATATTTTAATAATTCGCGAGGTAAATTTATTTTAATAACATAAAAACATACCTCGACTGTAAAGATGTTCTGTCTGAAAATTTCAAATAAATTGGTAATTTAGAAATATGGTTTTATTCACTTGTAACGAACCAAATTTACATTTATATATATATATATATATATATATATATATATATATATATATTTTGATATGAGTCTCATTCAATAATTTAAAAAAAATATATGTACGCATATAAATATATATATATACGTACACACACACACATATATATATACAAACAGACATGTATATATATGTATAAATATATATATATATATATATATATATATATATATATATATATATATATATATATATATATATATATATATATATATATGGGTGTGTGTGTGAGTATTGTCATTGTAATTTGTTTAAAACCATTATTACTTTACAAATTTGCCCTTCGTTGGATCATTATTTTGTCAATAATTCAATGCATCTGCCGTATCGATTTATAGTTTTACTTATATGAACAAAAATTGTATCAATGTTCTTTGACGGAGTAATATACAACACTAATGTGGGGATTAAACACAAAACAGAATATTAATAAAACTATGACTCCTAGCAGTGTGGATCAAACCCCACGTCTATTAAAACAAACGCACAAAATCATTTTTATAATTAATTTAATGTATTCCTCAAACTCGTGTCTCTCTTCCCTTTCTCCACAAATTTATGTGATTATTTATGAACTACTGTTTTTATATGATATTTGCTTTAATTCATTCTACAAATTATTACTTCATTCTTTATTATAAATATTACTTTTATAGTGGTCAATAAGTAATGGCCCGGATCCACTTCCCATAGCAGTAGAGCAACGAAACTTGGCACAGTTATTAGTCTTTCTCTACATAGGAACCAACCAGAGTTATGCATTTCTCCCATTGTTTGATGCAGCTCTGGAGACCGTTTTTGTAGAACATCCTAGGTTGGTCCTCCAACCACGACGTGATTTCAGAAATCAAGGCTGCATCATCTGCGAAACGTTTTCCTTTCAAAAACAACTTAATGGATGGGAAGAGGTGAAGTCGAATATGGGCAATGTCAGAACAGTAGGGAGGATGGGAAAGGATTTCATAATCACACGTCCGTGCTTCTGATCCGGCGACATGCGAGTAGTGGACGGGAGCGTTATCCTGCAGGAGGAGGCAACCTTTGCTTATCTTGCCCCACCTCTTGATTTTAATAGCTTCCCTTTATTTCCTTAAAGTGAAGCATAATAGGCTCATGTGATTCTGGTACCCTTTGCCAGGACATCTGTCATCACTACTCCGTCCTGGTCCAAGAAGACTGTGAGCATGACCTTCCAGCGGAGGGCTGCACCCTTGCCTTCTTTGGATGTAGTGTGTCCAAATGCTTCCACTGCATTGACTCGGCATTTGTCTCTGGATCATAGTGATGGACTCAGGGTTCATGCTGTGTAATCAGTCTTTTGAAAAAAATTGACTCATCTTCTTGGCACATTTCCAAATTCATCCTCGAGCACTTGACGCGTTCTCGCTATTGGAATGGTGTGAGCAACCTGAGAATCCATCTGGCAAACACATTATGCATATGCAAATTGTCATGAATGATACTTTTCACAGACCATGTACAATTCCTGACATCATGGAATATTTGGCGAATTGCAATGCGCCGATCTTCCAAGATGCCAGCCTCAACTTGACAGACAGATGCCTCATCAATGGCAGAAGGGTGGGACGAGCAGGTATGGGAGCTGTTTCCACATACTTCCGACCATGTTTGAATTCACGATGCTAGCGTGTTACAAGGTCATATGATGGGGCATTATCATCATAAGTTTCTTTCATTTCATCAAAAGTCTCCTGTGGTGTGCATCCTTTCAAATACATAAACCGGATCACTGCTCGACATTCAATAGGCTCTATTTCACACCTGACTCATTTCAAACATTGTAAAACAGAAATCACAATTATTTCAGAGATGTAATATACTGCATAACCCGTAGAGATATAAATCATTGCACATGCAAAATTTCAGCTAGATCAGACAACTGGAAGTAGGTCAGGGGCATTACTAATTGCACACCCCCTACATCCTTATATACTCGCACTACCCCTATTATTATTAGTTAATTAATATATATATATATATATATATATATATATATATATATATACATATATATACATATATATACATATATTAATATATAAAATTAAATTAAATTAAATTAAAATAATATATATACACGTTTTTACACATCATCCTATATGTACTCTTAAGATATATACATTGTTATGTATATTATATACTCGCCTAGGTGCGCATCGGTTTTCTGGTTGGAGGTTTGTGTTGAGCATAAACGAAAAATGGAAGAAGGCATGCAGGCTCGAACCCGAATCGGGAAGGTAAAAAAAAAAACGTAAAAAAATAAACGTGACGTCTTTGTTGTTGCGTCAATCGCATAAACGGAAGTGATGAACATCCAGATTAAGGCTAGTCAATTTAAATGAATGAATGATTTTCGAAAATGTCTACGAAAAGAACTGCGAATAAATCGATACCTTCTTTTGGAAAACTGCCCCGTCTAGACTGAAGGAATTTATGGTTTTAGCAATGTTTCGATGGTTGTCCTCCGAAATTTCAAGGTTTAAAACGATGCCTGTTTCATCACGTTCCGACGCGTTTCTCAAAAGTTTTAAGCAGACATATATACAAACATACATGTATACATGATGATAATGATTATTGCAACGTCTTTTCAGACGAGTGCCACTCCCCCAGAAACTTAAAATCCATGAACCAAAATAAGACTTCCATCGCCACAGGAATATTTTAATTGGCACATGCCCGATGGAGTATCTATACAGAGATGATGTTACAGAATCTTAGCTTTGTACGACAGCTAAATCTCTCTCGGTTCAAAATGTTGAGATCCAGCAACAAGCAAGAGCAAGATAACCAGCAACAAGTTAAACTGAAGACCAGCTTAATGCAGGTACAGGTCTCCCGCTTTATAGTTGTTTTTTAAACCGGATATTTGCTTCTACTAGAAAGGTTGCCTTCACTACGGATTACGGGAGCTCTCTCAATCACAATACACACATACATACACAGAAACGCACACGGTGCAAGTTGGACGTTGACCCCGAAAAAGGGTTCATTCTCCCTTTGGAAGGTCTTGTTTTAATCCTTCAGGGAGACTAGCCACCCTCCTCACCAAACAAGTCTGGTGGGGGAACCAGCTTATTCACGGTGACCCGACCATGAGGCAGGTAGTACTGGCTTACATCGCTCCAGTAGCATATGCCATGACCTGGCATATACATATGCATACATACATAAAGGCATACATCGTTATTTCATTTGTTTAGAAAAAGAAATACAAAGCTACATTTTAACAGACATGTGAGATTTATATAATATATTAGTTATGTGGTTCTGGATAATTTAATTAGTAACGTTTGGCTAATTTGATATAATTTTTAAAAATGTAAGATACTGAGTACATGCATTTTTCAACTATATAAAGAATTTTGTTACGCCATCTTGTTTAATAATTCTCATTGACTAAATAAGAAACTGGGGGAAAAATATCAAATTAAGGTTAACCCAAGCTATTCTTTTAAACTCGGACATATATAGAGAGCATGTGCTATTTTTATTTGGCATACGAACTTTTTAAACGAGGAAGGAGATTCTCTTATCGAACATTTAATAAATACATGTCACATCCTCAATTATTATATTTACATACTAGAGTCTAGAGTTTGTTCGCCTATATTCACATTAAATTCTAACCTCTTAGAATGAATCAAATGTATATATATATATATATATATATATATATATATATATATATATATATATATATATATATAGTGGAAATGGTAATTAATAAAAACTGAAAAAGTGCTCAATACTGTTGTAGAGCAAATATGCGTTTTATTTTTTATTACCGTATCTTTCTGTTAAGTTACATTATTGTTTCAGCTACCCGTCTGTATTTTTATATCCGTATATTTGGCCGTCTGTAGCTTCCTCAGATTTTTACAGAAAAAAAAAACTTTCTGTAAAAGTCTGAGGAAGCAAAGCATTTCTGTAAAAGTCTGAGGAAGCGATAGACGGCCAAAAAAAAAACGGCCGGGTAGCTGAAACAATAATGCAATTAACAGAAAGATACGGTAATAAAAAATAAAACGTATATATATATATATATATATATATATATATATATATATATATATATATATATATATATATATATATATATATATATTAATATTTCGATTTTCCGTATGAGCTTTTTTTTGTATTAGAATTAAAAAAATATTATTAAAAATTCCATAGATGTCGCTGTCACGAGCGCTTCTGATTCGTTCACAACTCATCAATTGTCCAATTGAACAAAAATAAGAATTAAAAGCGATAAATAAAATATAAATTAAACGGCGATCACTTTATAAAACTTTTATTAATATTTTGGATTTGAATACAAACACGATTATATAGAAAATCGAAATATAAAAAAAGAATCATAAATCAAAGTGTCACCGGTGCATTTCATATTATTTGCTTGATTGAAAATATTCTGCCTAAATATACCATTATATATATATATATATATATATATATATATATACATATATATATATATATATATACTTATATATACATATATATATATATACTTGTATATATATATATATATATATATATATAACGCATATATATATATGTATATATACATACATATATAAATATATATAATATAATATAAATAGGTATATACACGGATACACATGTATATATATGTATATATATAATATAAAAATACATATATATAATATATATATACATATATGTACACACATGTGCATATATATATATATATATATATATATATATATATATATATATATATAGCAAGCAAATATAATATACAAAATTGGGCACTTTTGTATAAACCTCGGTAAACTACATTGCTTATTTTACATCTGGAAAATATAAAACTTGACAAATATTTTATATATATATATATATATATATATATATATATATATATATACATACATATATAAATATATATAATATAATATAAATATGTATATACACGGATACACATGTATATATATGTATATATATATATAATATAAAAATACATATATATAATATAAATATACATATATGTACACACATGTGCATATTTATATATATATATATATATATATAAATATATATATATATATATATATATATATATATATATATATATATATATATAGCAAGCAAATATAATATACAAAACGGTGATGGCTGTCATAAATTACAGAATCTATTTTGTATATTTTTAATTGTGTCAAGCCTCAAACGTAGAAATTTGGCAGGGCATCGACGGTTCTCGTCTTAATTAAAATTTACGGCTTTTCATTAAAGAATTACGCCTCGTCCAACACGGAAGCGGCGGGAAATTTATTGTACAATTTCCATCCTTAATAGGAAACGCAGACTTTTTTTGTCTTTGTGTTTCTAACACATTTTATATCGCGTTATTTCTTTTTCTACATAAATGAAATAACGATGACAATACTTGTCCCAGGGTGGATTTGTAAGATATTTCCAGTCTTGACATTTCCTGTCTGGACATTTACAGTCTGGACATTTAGATGTCGCTGCTAATGAAAATGATTCTCACTTTTAAATATGAATGTTCTACGATTTAATTCTAATCAGATAGTTTATTTACAAATTGCAAAGGTCATTCTAAAAGTAATGCCGCCTTTTTATTCGGAAATTGATCTGAAATTACATTATGTTCCATCTTTCTGTTAAACATATTGACGATGTGGAACGATAAGAAACCAACCCCACTCATAAATGTGCGTCAAAAGCAGATATTTCCTAATTAATTCAGCTATGTATATAAATGCGAAGCCATTTTAGTAAATGTGAGAACAGTAAATATATTGGGTTATCGATTGTATAGTGGCGAGATTAATTTGAGTGGTAAAGGAAGCTCCAGAATTTTACCATAGGAACATCGTTACATCGTTTAAAAGGGTACATTTAGAACTGTAATAGATGCTTAAAAAGCTTTATTCTTTAGCTTTTTAATAGCACTACCCCTCTCTTTGTAGCTCTTAAACACTTGTTTAGTTAAAAATAAGTGGTAGTAGATTATTAAATTGAAAAAAATAATATTATGGTCAAATTTGTAACAATCGCAAAGTAATTAATAGTGTAATATATATATATATATATATATATATATATATATATATATATATATATATATAAGAGCAAGTAGTTAATAAACAATGTTAAAAACACTTTGAAAAAGAGTTAAAAACATATTGAATTTTTAAAAAAGAAGCATAAAACAAGTGGATAGTCCTTAATCCGCGGAGTTTCGAAAAAAACTTTCCTTCTCATCAGAGGCTAGGATTTAGCAAAATGCGGGATCGGATTTTGCTTGCAAAAGTATTTGATGAAACTACAAGTAAGTCAAAGATCTTACTTGATAATTGACTTCTTCCTACCTGCCTTAAGAATATGAGCCTGAATAAAGCTTTTAAATACACCAGAAAAAAAAACTTTGAAAGCATTTTAAAACGCCATATATTTTATATTAAATGCGAGAATAAAAGCCAGAAAAAATATTTCCCGAAAACACAATAAGTAAAACTCAGACATACCAACAAATTCTCTCATGCATACCTATCTTGTTCTTATACATCCACGATAATAATACAATTATTTGGAACACTAAAAAGAATGAGCAATTCTAATAATACAAACCAAAGCACAAACTAAAATAACAAATATTAAAAATCAACAAGCATTTCCAAAATAAATCTTCATTTTATGCATTTGTATATAATAGCATATGCCATAATTGTCATTGAAGATAAATTGTGGAAAATCAACAAGAACTAAAAAAGGCTTAATAAGCATATACGATATACATACATATACATATATATATATATATATATATATATATATATATATATTTATTTATTTATTTATTTGATCAACACTGCTGGGGAGCCATGATGTAATACACTGTTTTGTTTTTAAATCCCCGAAACAGTGTTTCATGTAAACAACTGATGATCCCTTGAAAAATAAAACAAATTGGTATTATAGTAAATTTGAGAGTTGATGCAGTGATTGCAGGTGATTAAATGACTTACTGACTAGATGGGTTTTTTTTAAAAATGATATATATATATATATAAAGAAATATACTAAATTGTCATTGAAGATAAATTAACGAGAATCAACGAGAACTAAAAATGGCTTAATAAACATATACGGTATATATATATATATATATATATATATATATATATATATATATATATATATATATATATACGATATATATATATACGATATATATATATATATATATACGATATATATATATATATACGATATATATATATATATATATATACGATATATATATATATATATATATATACGATATATATATATATATATACGATATATATATATATACGATATATATATATATATATATATATATATATATATATATATATATATAAAATACACTAGACTTTGTTTTTTGCTCATTCATTCATCATCATCATTGTTTGAATTTCCAACAAGCTAAACTCCCCAATTTCATTTTGAATAGATCATGGCAAAGATTGCTTGAATCAGCACTCATTGCAAAATCACTGTTAAATCTGCCACCTTTAATGAGTAAACTCATATAAAAAGAAGACCATTTTAGTTTAAATATAGACTAACAGATACGTATAGTAATATCGATACTAATTAATATATGTAATCAGCAGAAAAATACTAAAACAAAAAAATAAAAACACTAATATCTTGTCAAATACTTAACAATTTCATTATAACGGCGATATTCCATTCAAAAACACATACATTGCGTACATTTATATCATGCTAGTGATGTTAAAACGCTATATACACTTTGAATATTAACAGTTTTATTCGCTCTTTAATAGAAAAAAAGCATCCGTTGCATGTTTTAAACAAATCAAATATATATATTACGAGGGGCGTGCAATAAGTAATGCCCCTGACTCACTTCCCATAGCAGTAGAGCAATGAAACTTGGCACAGTTATTAGTCTTTCTGTACATAAGAGGAATCCAGAGTTATGCATTTCTCCCATTGTTTGATGCAGTTCTGGAGACGGTTTTGTAGAACCCCCCAGGTCACGGCGTGACTTCAAAAATTAAGGCCGCATCATCTGGGAAACGCTTTCCTTTCAAATACAGTTTCATGGCTGGGAACAGGTGAAAGTCAGATGGTGCCATGTCAGCAGAATAGGGAAGATAGGGAAGGATTTCATAACCACACGCTCGGGCTTCTGATCTGGCGACATGCGAGTTGTGGACCGGAGCGTTGTCCTACAGAAAGAGGGTACCTTTGCTTATCTTTCCCCGCCTCTTGAGTTTGATAGCTTTCCTTAATTTCCTCAAAAGTGAAGCATAATAGGCTCCTGTAATTGTGGTAACCTTTGCCAAGAAATCTGTCATCACTACTCCGTCCTGGTCCCAGAAGACTGTGAACATGATCTTGCTAGCTGTAGTTTGCACCCTTGCCGTCGTTAGAGGTGGTGAGTCCAAGTGCTTCCACTGCATTGACTCGGCATTTGTCTCTGGATCATAGTGATGGACTCAGGTTTAATCCTGTGTAATCAGTCTTTTGAAAAACTTTGACTCATCTTCTTGGCACATCTCCAAATTCATCCTCGAGCCCTCGACGGGTTCTCGCTTCTGGAATAGTGTGAGCAACCTGGAAATCTATCTGGCAGACAACTTATGCATTTTAAAATGGTCATGAAATATAGTTTCGCCAGACCCTGTACTAATCTTGACATCTTGGGCTATTTGGCGAATAGTAATGCACCGATATTCCAAAATGGCAGCCTCAACTTGATCGACAGATGCCTCATCAATGACAGAAGGCGGCGATCAAGTCTGGGAGCTGTTTCTACAGACTTCCCGCCATGTTTGAATTCTCGATGCCAGCATTTTACAAGGTCATATGATGGGGCATTATCACCATAAGTTTCTTTCATACATCAAAAGTCTCCTGTGGTGGGCGTCCTTTCAAATACAAAAAACCGGATGACTGCTCGACATTCAACAGGCTCCATGTCACACGTGACTCAGTTTAAACACCTGTAAAACAGAAACCACAATAAGTTCAGAGCTGTAATTTGTTACAAAACCTGTAGAGATATAAATCAGTGCACATGTAAAATTTCAGCTAGATCAGACAATTGGAAGTAGGCCAGAGGCATTGCTTCTTGCACGCCCTGGTAATTATAACACTCAGAGCAGCTTGCTTACTTGAGCGTAAAACCGTCCATCCTGTTACTTACTTGTGGATTCAAAATATCTGCCTGCTTTCCTATTTTATGGCCACGGTGACTTAAGTACAATTGACAGCATACAGAAGGTATTCAATATCTTTGTGTTAACTTAATTTTTTCGTGTTTCCTTACAAATAGTTGAAATTTTATCACCTTAAGTAAAAAAAAAAAATAATACATTATAAATATACAATATATCTGTAATCGTGTTTATAACCATATTTACTGTTTTTAATAGCGCCCCTGTTGATTCGGACGATTTAATTTTTTAAGGCCTTACTAAGAAAATATTTTCTTTTTAATGAGGAAAAAAGTAGAAACTTGGTTTTAGTAGTGCTTTAAGCACGGCTTCGTTATTATAAATAGTGCTTAGAAGATTTTTTGTGTTATTTCTAAACTAACTACTTAAAATATTTTGTCAAGACAATAAAAGAAAATATAATCACAAATTCAGGTTTGTTTTAACACATTTTTCGTTATACCCGTTAAGAATAATCGTGTAGACTAGTATACATAATATTTTACTTTTTTTATTTTTAATTATTCATTCCGAAGAAGTCTGGAAATAAAGACAGAACATTAAAGAACATATAGTTGGTTTGTTTCCACTTTCATCTTTTCATCACGTTGGAATATTTCTATAATTTATATATATATATATACATATATATATATATATATATATATATATATATACACACACACATATATATATATACACACACACACATATATATATATATATATATATATATATATATATATATATATATCCATTTCTGCGTGTGCTCGCGTGTGTGTGTGTTCAGGTTTAGTTAAGAAACGGAATATTCAGTGCATATTATTGTGCCGGAAAAGCATACACCTATTAAAGCATTGGAACCTAGCAACTTCATATCGCGATAAGGTCGTATGTTGCCTAATGGATTTCCGTGTACACAAACCAAAAACTTCCGGCAGATTGCATGAAAACTTCCCGGACTATTGATACAATAGCTACCTCATCATCACCTTAACCATATACCTATATCATTCTCTCAATCTTAGTCAATATATACATATATATATATATATATATATATATATATATATATATATATTTATATATATCACTCTTTCTCTCTTTTTTATCTCTTTGTTGAAAGCGGTTAGTTTCATTTCGTTGTTTTCTCATGTCAACTTCGATTTAGCCAAAGCTGCATGCGACATCGTACACTTTTTCTTTATGTTGACTTGTGTTATTTCTAATCTAGTCTCATAAACGTGTTTTTAGATATTTGTTTAAGAGGGTATGCCAGTCATTTTAATCATTGCTTGATCTCTAATGCATTATATTATTTCTGTTAATCGAATACTTTTTTAAAGACTTGCCCCTAATATGGCGTAGTGTGTCAGTCCGTCGCACTCTCAGTATAACGCATAACGCTCTAACAATAAAGAGAATCTGGTGTTTGTACAGCGAATCTCTAAGGAATATTATAATGTCCAGTTTTACAACAAATACATAGATATTTAACAAAGAACAAACGTTCAAAACATTATATTAACAGTCAAATATAATAAACGTTAACCTCGTTGCAAACGTTAAAACTTACGCAATTGTTTTCTGAAAGAAGTCAATATTTTAGAGACAAAGCAGCTTATTACATAATAGCAAATGCAATCGAATACGAGAGTAAGTTAGAGAGTCTTAGACAGAAGCACCGTGCGTTCAAACATGTAGTTCACAAAATGATCATTTCTGAAAACCGAGTTCAAAAAGTTATAATATCTGACTCCAAGAACAGAGGATCCGACATGAATCCGTAAACACAACTACAGTTTACCTTGTATCATTAGAGTGTCGCTTGTGTTCCATTTGCACGCTGCTAGATTTCGGAGATATTCATTTCAGCGTCATAAAGTTAAGCGTAGACGAATGGCCAAAAACGGTAAAGAAAGCAAACGACTGAAGGTATACATATCTATATGTTTCGGTTTCCGGAGAGTGTTTTGCTGGACTGAAGTAAGTATTCCGTTTACAGAAATCGCATGTGATTTACTGAACTGTTTAAAGATATGTTAATCACACAGGCATACACGCCCTGCCTTGATACAGTGAAAAACAGTGTGTACGTACAACACTCGCAGGCAGTGTATTTTATACATGCATGTAAACACTCGGATTAATGAGTAACACACACACGCATGCACACCCCTTACATACACACACACACACACACACACACATATATATATATATATATATATATATATACAACCTCACTTTGTAATAGAATTGAGATCGCAAAGAATACTAATATATATATATATATATAAACATTACTCCCACAAGCAGTGTATTTTATACATGCATGTAAACTCTTGCATGAACGAGTAACACACACACACACACACGTCACCTATATATATATATATATATATATATATATATATATATATATATATATATACAGCCTCACATTGTAATGGAATTGAGATTGCAAAGAGTACTAATATATATATTATATATATATATATATATATATATATATATATATATATATATATATATATATATATATTAGTACTCTTTGCAATCTCAATTCCAGGGAGTTCTCGGCGATAATTCTTGGCCTGAAGACGCAATCCCCCAACGCGGGTGATTACAGAAGCATGTATGGACATATGTAGCCATCAATGTTTGTATAAATAAATCTCATATATATATATATATATATATATATTACCCCACAAGCAGTGTATTTTATACATGCATGTATACACTCGTATTAATGAGTAACACACACCCGCCCCCCATATATATATATATATATATATATATATATATATATATATATATATATATATATATATGAAGCATTATTTCAGATACGTCTAAACGCCTAAACATATTTATATGCGGTTCGCTCGGTTTGTCCGTCACAGATAAATTCGAAATAAAGCTCAAATCAGTTTATCCCCGTTTAAGTTTTACAGAACATCTTCCTAGATCTAGAAGGATTTATTTAACAGATTGTTTTACATTGTTTATTCATGCTAACTTTTGAAAGGGCATTTGTTTCATACTATTATATTAAAAAAGAAACAATTCTAAAGGAACTAAACAAAACAGAAATGCTATTCCCTGTATCAGAATCATCGCTAGTGGATTGTGAGTACAAAATTACACAATAAGAGTGTTTATTTCACATTTGTTTCTCTTATTTTATCCCTTAGGTCTTACAATTTATTAGCGATGCTGCTTACCAAGGGGATGGAATTATTGTTTCCTAAGTCGAGATTTTGAACTTGGAGTATGACTTTTTTGTTCCTTTTTTGTTCCTTAGATAAAGTGGTGTCAGGCCTCGTCTGGAACATTCTCTATTCATATAGAAACAGACTTCCACATCTAATCCCGTTAAATAGAACAGACACCGCTTATTTAAGATGTCATCAAGTTTTACCTAATGCGGGCTCTGCGTGTTTCTTATATGCCTGTTTGAAATATTATTTCCGTCATTCGATCATACGTGTTTGTCTTTCATCTCCTGAATAAAAACGACTCCACTATATTTTTTCATTCATACTCTCCATGCTGTTCATTATTTTCCGTTCAAGTGTTGGCAATAACTCACATCGGCTAGTTACACTTCGAGGTGTCTACAATGAGCTTTATATTTTTTTTGCAGAGATTCAAAAGTGTCGTATACTATTGGGAATTCAGTATGATATTGCTATACATTTTATGAGATGACTGAGCAATTTTTTTAGATTTCAGGTTCTAATGAACATTTACAGCAGAAATTGGAGTACGCCCTACTTAAGCCTGATTGTCACAGCTGGTGGAGTTCAAAAATGCAATTTGGAGGTGCGAACACTTTAGAAAAGTTGTATGCAATAGAATTTTGTTTTAAACGTGGAAGAAATGCCACATAAACGACTAGGATGCTTTATCTTGCATGGATCGAGGATCAGTTTTTTATTAACATAAAAGATTCAAGGAAGGCAGGGAATCTGTGAAGAATGAATGTACATGTGGGAGTAGCAAGGAAGTCCGAACACCTGAGCGGATTAGCCAAATACAGAATTGCGTGGCTAACGACTGTCGTGTATGTAGAGACAAGAAGATCACAGTTTGATGTCAATTTGGCAATTGTACACACAATTATTCGCGAAGCACCGAAGATGCGGAAGATTTGCGCGAAACGTGTCTCAAAGGTGCTCAGAGGAGATCAAAAGGAAATACGTTGTCATGACCAAAATAAGAATCCCGGCAATTTCGAACGCCTCCTTATAATTCCAACCTTGCTCTCTGTGAAATTTTGTTATTTCCTAAGCCGAAAGAAAATCTTAGAAACTTGATATTTGAGACGTTTAAAGTGGTGTTATGAGAGTCATTTACACACTTCCACGAGAGGACTTCTACGGGGAGAAGTGTTTCGAACTGTAAAACGTGCATTGCAACCTTAGGAGATTACTTCGAAGGGACTAGTTTTTTTATGGGTAATATCAATAAAAGCGCCGATACGAATAAAGTCTGGAAAATTATTGAAGCCACCTCGTACGTTCTGGGTTTCATTTACGTATGTTAAGTTCGTGATATTATTCACGTTTCTAACGACTCAGTTTGAGCAAGCATTGATTCAACTTTAGATACCTTCTCACGGGGCAAGTTTATTAAATGGTGTTTTGTAATTTAGATTAGATTTACAGTAGATTGAGATCTCCGTTAAAGACAAAGATAAGAAAGATTAACGTCAGTATCAGAGTAGACGCTACACTTTGCTTTTTACAATTAGTTGGTCCGCAACCGAAAAAATTGTTGGGATTGGCAATTGCTATTTAGCGAGAAGGGGTGCATGGTTTTACATTTGCATTGCACTTGAAAATAAAACAAGTTGTAGCCAGATAGGAAGCAACCTGGTGATATTATGGTTCACGAAAAAAATGACTTTCGGGTAAAAATTGTTCACAGAAATTATGTTTATTTTTAGGATAACATGAAAATTTATAGTGGATGTAGTTAGACGAGTTTTTGCAGTATGCCCCAATCTAACACAGATGGCATGAATGTCAAACGCGACATTCTTGTACGCACTTTAATCAAATTAAAATATATTTAAAGTATCCTAAATAACGTAATAACTGTGGAGGTCGATCACCGAAGACCTAGGAAGAATTCGTGAACAAGCAGTGACAGACAGGAAGTGTAACTTTATGCGCAACTACTTTTACCGAACCAGCGTTTCTGAGTATTTTAAGTAAGTCTCAATATCAGCAAACTGCAGAAACAAATAAAGCACTTTTTAAATTAATTGCAGTAAATTACGTTTATTAATAACTAATAACATTGTATGAACATAACAAAATAAAACTGGCTAGTTAGAATCAAATTTTTATTTGCCAGCTGAAATTTAATTCAGGTCCAACGTATATAATCTCATTTATAGACCTCACTATATCTGTTTTTTTTTTTACTATTAGTTGGTCTGTCACATGAATTGAATTATCACTTACGTCGTTCTATCATTCAAATTTTGAAATATTAATTTCGTATGTTGTGGCATTGTTAAGTTTGTTTAAGTTGGACAAACAATCTTTCTTTATTTGTCTGCTATAACATTAAAAAGTACTTATGCATTCTAAAAATGTCTGCGAAGGTGTTTTGAAACTTTTTACTATGTTCACTTAACAACTAAATAATAAAAAAAAAACACCGTAAAAATTCAAATTGCACATGGAAAACTATTTAAAAGAAGCAAGGTACCTTTTGAGCCTGAATACTAGAACAGATTTTTTAATACTTGCTTTTGTAAAAGCATGTCATTTTATCTGTCGTATACACGTATTTTATTTGCCGTTAATAAATGAATGTATTGAATATAGGAATCAACATAATGTCAGTAATTCTGTGATAAATTCTATTAAATACATTTTTTCCATTTTTATGTTAGCATTTCCATATTTATAATTTTCCCATGAAAATAGATAGAGAAGAAGGTAAGTGTTGTTGTTAAAAAGATATAATGGATTCAATTTTCATTATGCAAGTCGTCATATGTGGCGGAAGCGATACTGGCTTATTGCTTAAACTTGCATGCGAATTCATATTCTTAAAGACGTAAATATTTCTTTAAAACAAAATAGACAAACGCGCCTGTTATGATTTCTGTGATTATTAAAAATTCGGCAGGTGTATGTAGTGTAACTTTGGTATATTCGTCTAGCCGGTTGTAAATTACCCGTCCTAGGGAAGGTGCAATTATTTCATACATGTGTTCTGTAAAACCCGTCCTAGGCTAGGTATAATATTTGTTTTCTTTTTTTTTGCTGGAGATACCAAATGATGCATAGAACTAAAAAAATCCTCTCTCCTAAAGTAATAGATATGTTGCGTGCGTTTATTTAGGTGTTCTTTGTCATGACTGAAGGCACTGTTGCAAGGGATGTATACGGAACTAATATATCTGAAAAGCAAAGATCGTCAGATGTATGTTCCGCTAAGAAGTCAATTAATTCACCCAATTGCCAAGGCCGGGAAATGAAGATTACTGAGTTGCATGTCGATATTGACGAAGTAAATAGGTTATATAACTAGGCTTATTAGCATCGACGCAAAACTAAATTGAGAGAGAGAGAGATAAAAAACGGTTATTGATTATTCGTAAGCTTACTTGTGGCAGACCCCATTTATAGATTACTGTTTTTTTTTTTTTTTTTTTTTTTTTTGGCTTTTGCAGTTAAAATATTTAATTGCTTTTAGGAACCTACGTCAAATTAAAGCCTGAAGTTCGCCATTTTTGTATCTATAAAGTTACCTACGCCCGGTTACAAGACACTATATTTCTCAGTGTCCGGCTTACTAATGTTAGTACACTTATGATCTCTTATAATTTTCTGTCTCCAAAGATAGGCAAATGTATAAACACTAGCGAGCATCCCCACGTCTATACACATAGAGTACTAGCGTTTGTATATCCGTGTCTGTGTTTCTATCTACAACACTCCTTCAGCACACACCACAGGACCAACAATGACAAAACCTGGCATAGTGATGTTCCTCAATCTATATGATGGTGCGAACTATTTTCCAAGGTAAAGATTAAATACCAAGGTCATAGCTTATGTATATATACTTTGCTACAGCTCAAAGCACTGGAACGATCATGAGCAAACCAACACGATGATGTTCTCCGATCTATAGGGGGTGAGAAACATTTTCGAAGTCAAGGTCAAAGCTAATGGCCCGGTGAAAGGTCGGATAACTTTTTTAGTCGTATATGACAACAAATATATAATAGATACGTATTGGGAGAATGATGTATTTCTATGAGCATTCATCTCTAAAATATTCTCATTAGCACTCATCTACCTATAACCACTATCAATAACTTACACTCTACATGTACTTAAGATTAATCAAAAAATTCCATGAACAAGTTTTCTTCCTAGAACGGCTGTTTTATAGAACACAATATCCAGGGACTGCTACGAAGCTGAAAATAGGCGTTTTAAAGTCCAAGGTAAAGAAGTTCTTACCCAACTCTTTTAAATGGTCTTTGTATATTTCCAACATTAAATAAACATCTCACTGCTTTTTCATTGGCAACATAAGACGTATCCTCGTTTATCCTCGAGTGGCATGCCGCACTTGATACCACCGTTGTTTTTCATGTATTTTGCAAAGTTGATAATAAATGTCCCCGTAATCTGGAATTTGACATTTATGTGTGCAAATATTTTCAGAAAATCTATTCATATCTATACATTTTTTGTACATTGGGTAAATAGCAAAAATAATTGAAACTAGCGGGATCTGTGGAAATTCGACAGGGGACTCATTCAAATGTTTGTAACTTTTTTTCTAAAAATGCAAAAGTATTTATATAAGTTAACACGAAAGCCCGGCAAAGCCAGTCGTAAAGTACACTTAAATATGACATTTTAATTCTTGCATATTGTGTATAGATCATTGTAGAGTTAATGTTTTATCAAGTTTTATATATTATAAAGTTGCGATTTAAGAAATTAAGAAAATATATCCATATGACTTGGGTGCATTAGCTTTAATCGATTTAATCGAAACCGAAACAAAAACTTGTGAAAAAAAAATCATATATATATATATATATATATATGTATATATATATATGTGTGTGTGTGTGTGTGTATAATATATATATATATATATATACATATATATATATATATAATAAAGACGAAACGTTGATGAACACATAATACGGTTTGTTCCTTTTTATTTTCTCTATTTTGTCGGAATATTATTTCCATTATTTTCATCATATATATATATATATATATATATATATATATATATATATATATATATGTGTGTGTGTGTGTGTATATTTTTTTTTATATTTATATAACTAGAGTGTTTTCAGCTATAATCGAACCCGGAACCAGAGCTTATGAAGAATTCTTGATAAAATTATTAATAAATAAAAAATAGATTGCTGGAGTGCCATCAGTTGTAATCGAAACCGCAACGAAAACTTATGAAGCATTCTCGATTAAATTATTTATGAGAAAAGTAGATGACTTAAGTGCCATCAGCTATAATCGAAACCGAAACTAAAACTTATGAAGACTTCTCGGTAAACTTATTTATGAAAAGAAATGAAAGTAAATAACATTAAAACGACATGGATGCAAATGCGATACAGAAAATAATACACTGGCTATCGTATTAATATATAGATGAAGGATTAATGTTTGTATTATTTGGATTAATCGGATAATTGGTCTGATCTTGAGTGCTACTTTTTCTCAAGGGAATCTAACTGTTCAGCAGAGATTGTAGATATATCCCAACCAGCAGGATATGTTTTACAAACTATAAACACTATAAGCATTTTTTGTATTAAGATGTATAAACGCCTTATGATACCTACCATGTTTGGAACACCCACGAGACTAAATGAGGCACATGTTATTACGTCATTTGAAATTACACCAGCATTACACTGGTATTCAATTAATTGAAATCCTGTGAACTGACCCAGTTAATCTCCAGAATTTATACCATAAATGTTTAAAGAGTGAGGCTTGCTGTCACTTGGTCGTTCCAATGGCAGTATTTAATGTCGACATCGAAATGAAATGATTAAAAACGAGGAAAAAGAATTAATGTTTAAAAAAATATCTCGTTTCATAAATTAGTTGTCCTTTTGACTCGAGTCGAAATTGAGAAGAGAAAAAACGATGCCGTAAAATAGTCTGTTTACAAGCCCGCGGGCGACTCGTTTCGCTTTTGCAGGTTGTTACGTGTTTAAAAATAGCTAGTTTTATGAGGAAAACGTTGAATATAAATTTAATTGAAAAGACCATTATATCTAAATCAGGCATGAAAAGAACATATATAGGATCTTCACGCATCGATGCCAATCAGATGATACATATATATATATATATATATATATATATATATATGTGTGTGTGTGTGTGTGTGTGTGTGTATCTATATATATATATATATATGGGTGTGTATGAGAGAGCATTTTTGTTGCCTATTATAACTAATGAGCACGAAGCACTTGTCTGCTTATAATTGTACATCTGAACAGAAATATACACACACACACATCTGTGTGTGTGTGCGTGTTTTCATTTTTTTTTGTTTTATTTTACTTCAGTCGAAGTTCCCAGAAATTAAGAGGCCCACAACTTGGGGCTAACACTTGAACTCTGTATAAGATATATAGATATTCGAATTTTCCATTTAAGTTCTTTATTTATCAAACACTGAGTTAGTAAAGAAATTGAGAACACAATTTTCCTCTCCCCAATTAACCATTTTCATACGTTGTAGTCTAAATTTAATTTTAGTCTCTTCGTCTTACTCGATTCCAGGACAAGACTTTATTTAGTCTGGCGGAGTATCAAGCTTCGTACTATTACTGGAGGTAATATCACTTGGAGAAGGAGGTCTTATTTGGCAACGAATACTATGTGATGTTGATATTTGTTCAGGGATTACTTCAATGGAAAAAAGTAACGTCATGCCATCTTGTTCTGATAAACCTCTGAACAAGTAGATCTTAGACACTCGAGGATAGTGTTTTGTAGGCATTCCAGTTTTCTCCAGTAGGCATTCAATGTGTGTGCCCCCATGTCTGCGTAAGAGAGAGAGAGAGAGAGAGAGAGAGAGAGAGAGAAGGAGATACTTTATGTGTGTGTATATAATTATTTCGAAGGTATTACTATACAATTTTAAAAGCAATAAAGCAATATTTTGTGGAATGTTCAGTATTTATTTCGACAGTGCTCAGTACGTGAACAAAGTTTTGTAGGAAAGTATTAAATATATTTATGGAAAGTAAACTATTAAGTGGATTTCCCGTTTTGTCCGCGCCAGGGATTGTCATTCTAATTGCACAGATTTTTTGTTTTAATGTGTTTTTCAGTGTTCAATTTAGCAAACTAATCGATCCGATTAATTGTTATTTCACTGGTAGAATTAATAACATTGTGTCAACTTTATCTATGATCCCAACTCCTGCGCCTTTGTCTGATTTTCGCCTATACATATTAGAATTTGGGTTTTACGCTTTAACGGGTATAAAATTTATTCCATCAAATTCACTATTATTGACAGGAGCATTACTACATCGGTGTGTCACGTGAATTAAACAGGATCTCATTATAGAAATATTATCAAAGGAAACCTGTATAATTTGAGAAAACAAAACCTCGAAGGAATCGAGTCTTTGTTTATTCATATAAAAGCAGAGAAAATCGAAATTCCGTATACTTGGGCCTGCCGAGTTGGCGGATAATACTTGAAAAAAAAAAGTGAAAATGAAAAAAAACGTACACTTGCATTATTTAAAGAGACTATTTTCCCAAATACGGTTAAGTACAGGGTAATACTCTAATTACGCCCAGACTTTATATTGTTCCTTAAATACACAAGTAACGTGTTCCACAGAGATATATTTCATCTATGATATGCTCTGCTCAATATTCTTAAGCTCCTCGTGAGGAATCGTCAACCTTATCTTTTGTGGCTTAAATTCTTGCATTTTTTAAGTGATAAAATGAAATAGCTACGAAGACACATCTCTCTCTCTCTCTCTATATATATATATATATATATATATATATATGTATGTATGTATAAACACACATATATATATATAATTATAAAACTCAAATGACTTTGTAACGAGTGATGTAATCTATTTTCCGGTTTACAACATCCGGTTGCGCATGCGCGCATAAACATTAACCCATGACAACGTAAACAAATAAACATAGATCGCTTTTTTCCATATTTTGACCTGCGCACTTAAATATTAACGTTAATATTTCGAAATTATTATTTAACATGGGAAGAGTAGGGGTGTTTTACAACTATTTTTTATTACAACTTTACTGTCGCTATTTTCTTACAACTAAACAACTTTAACCCGTTGACAAACATAAGAACAATTGTAGTAAAGCCAAGACTACTACTACTACTACTACTACTCTCTATCTGCCCATTTCTTCCTTCTCTTTTATTTTTTGTTTACATTTCTAGATACAAAATAGTTGTGTGAGAACTGTGAATTTGTTGGCACGTTTACTAATCGGTTTCAATATCATTTTTATTTTATTTTATTTATTTAGGTTTTAATTTTTTGCTTCAGGTTTTATAAATTATTTTTGTTTTAGATTTAAAGTTTCTATAATTTGGTTGAAGGATTCCAATATGTGTTTTTTTTTTCATTCTTATATTTTTCATCGGTAGGTTCATGTGCGTTTTTGCTGCTAAATGACTTTCGGCGGCGTTCGATTCGTAGAAAATCATGTTTAATTTTCGATGTTTTAGGGATTATTCGGAAAAATATGTTACTTTACACGATAAGGGCGGATTTTTTTCAAGTTTGAATGATCCATCCCTGATTTTTCATTTTAATATACTTTCATAGAAATGTTTCTGTTATGACAAAAAAAAAAAAAAACTATTTTCTTTACGTCAGAAGTGTCACGGCCATACATGAATTCCATAGCTAATATAGCATGGTGACCCAACGGGTCACGTGTAGTCTAATATATATATATATATATATATATATATATATATATATATATATATATATATATATATATATATATATATATATACTGGGTGACCCCCTCAAAAAACTCTAGTTAGGCCCCGTTTCTTAGTGTTTTGTCCGAATGAAATTAAACTTTGGCCATAACAAGTTTATTATATTCAAAACATCACATAAAAACACTAGGGTATTTGGCCTTTTCTTTTTACTCCGTTCTACAGCATATGTTCTAGATGGCCCCCATTTAGCTTTTGTTTTGTTTTTTTTGGAGGGGGGCTCACCCTGTATATATATATATAGTGTGTGTATGTGCTAATGAACGCTTAGTAGGACGGACTGCGTCTGCTATTATTCAAATATACTGGAATTCAACTGTTTGTATTAGTCTTTGCTTCTTTTAGTTTACACACACACATACATATATATATATATATATATATATATATATATATATATATCTATATATATCTCCATATATAGGTATATACATATATAACTATATATGAATATATAGTTATAAATTTATATATATATATATATATATATATGTATATACAAATATATATGGCATCAAGCTTCATTTATCTGTATATGTGTCTCTCACTACTCCATAGTGACTGATTGGATAATTAGTTTCCGCTTGTTTTTCATAGCTCAATTATCTTTAATGAGTCTCAAATGTAAAATCTCCCCTCTGCCCCTCCCGCAAAATATTCACATGACCGCACCTTGCTCGAAGAAACATGTAGAGGTATAGATACGTTGTGCTTTTGAAATTGAACTCAAATACGTACATGTTTATTTTCATTTTATAAATGTTGTATCAAATTATTTGGTGATTTATTTTTTATTTAATTTGCCCCGCACCTCAATTTTGTAAATTACACAGATCCTTACTGGTTTGCTCGCAGTCGGCCATTTATTTTTTTTTAAACACTTGTTAGATGTTATTTCTCGAATGCGGTCACTTGGAAAGAAAGCGTTTCACTGATTAAATATATCCTTTTTTTTTATTTTTATTTCTGTGCTGAAATACGTTTTGCACAAGAGTTGATGCGTGTCTCTCCGCTGGATACTTTGTATGAATGTTTGGTATACAGCTTAGTAATTTTGGGGTTATTTAATGCCGTTTTAGTAGAGGTTTACACTTTAGAATATTTTATATCTTCGAATAATTATGGTGTACTTTCTTGCCATGATACGCGCAGAAGCAGGAACGACTAGACAACTATATCCTGATGATTGCCCCTCTGGAATTTCTCCCAACGATTACTAGACTGTTTGATCTGACAGAAGCACATTGCTGTCGTCCCCATGATGATGCCATAACGCTGGACTTTAAAGACGTTCTTGGGTCTGGTCGTTCAGATGGCAATTCATAACCTTTGACCATACTTCACAGAAAATGGATACACTCTGTAAATGTAGCTGCACATTTCATTGTTTAGACAACTCAGAGCAATCACTGCATTCGACACTAGCTAATTTCAGTGACAAAGGGAGTTCATTAGAGATAGGACAGAACGTTGATAGGAGTGGTGAGCACATACATAACCTGATTAACCCACATGGTCACCGATTTTAGTACTGTCCAGATGAAGCATCGCTTAACTGCATTGATACTCAGATAGACAGAGAGTATTCTTGTTGAGTAGTTACTAATAATTTTTTTTTTTTTTACTTTCAGTGGGATTATTCGTAAAATAAGCATAAACATGCAATATCACGGCGATGCGACAGGGGTGCTGCGTGTTTTTTGGTGATTCTTTTTAACATCCTGTTCTAGACGAAAATGTCAGTGTTTTTTTTTTTTTTTTTTTTTTTTATTACATTTTCACCCCAAACAAGGCACATTGCCACTTTGGTGTAGGGGCCTACTATCAGGGGAAACATCTACTGGGGCACTATGTAGGGATTAGGGCAGCGAGATGTTGGTTCACGTTGCACTTGAACTTATGTATGTCAGTACAGTTGGGGAAGCAGTGACCTGGAATGGAATTCCAAAGTCTAGCAGTTCTGGGGAAGAAACTACTGGAGTAGAAAGATCTTTTACATCTAGGGATCTCTACAGTGTGAGGGTGGGATTTTGCAGCTTGTCGGGTCTGTCGAGGGTGCTCACGCCGTGGGGGCACAAGTGCTTGCAGTTCTTCAGAGCATTCACCATTATAATACTTGTAGAACAGGCAGAGGGATGCAACGTTTCGACGATGGGACAGAGGCTGAAGTTTTGATGCCAGTTTAGGGCCTATCAGATTTGCGACTCTCTTTTGAACCCTGTCAAGGAGAGAGAGACTAGTAGCCGATGCACCGGCCCAAATATGACAGCAATACTCCATACATGGGCGAATAGTGGCCTTATAGAGGTACAGGATACTTTCGGGTGTTAGAAGTTTTTTAGCACGGTAGAGAGAGCCCACCTTCCTCGCAGCGGCCCTGGCAATGCCCTCGATGTAATTGTTCCAGCTCATGTTTCCTGTGAACGTTAGGCCAAGGAGCTTGAAAGACGTACTCTCAGCTAAAAAGTTGTTGGCCATTGCTATAGGTGGTAGAGAAGGTTTCCTGTAATTATTGAATGAAACCAGTTTTGTCTTGGTGTCATTGAACGTTACCATCCATTTTTGTCCCCATTCCACTAGTGATTTGAGGTCATCCTCTAGTGTTTCTGCCATTACTTTAGATATATGTTCATTTGTTTTCCTGTCGTGCCTGCTATAGAGTGTGGTGTCATCAGCATATATACCCATCTCAGAGGCAATTTTATCGGGGTGGTCATTCATGAATATCAGGAACAGCAGAGGACCAAGGATAGATCCCTGGGGCACTCCGGCATTTATATTATATTGTTTAGACGTACGACCGTCGAGGACAACCTGGATTTTTCTCTTATCTAAGAAGGATTTAATTATGTTAAGTATTCTACCAGTGATACCGTAAGATCTAATCTTCCTGAGGAGACCCTCATGCCATACCCTGTCAAAAGCCTTAGATATATCTAGAGCTACCGCTCTGCCCTCTCCCGCTTTGTCCAGTGAATGGTATATGCGTTCAGAGATTACAGTGAGGATGTCTGCCGTGGAACGGGCTTGTCTAAATCCATCCCAGATGTGCGACATTAATCGAAGTACTGATGAATAATAGTTTTATAGAGATACAGGATTTTGCTAATGGGAAGCGTTATTTTAGGAAATTTCTATTTCGAGGCGAACGAAATTGTTGCAGGGTCATCACTATATTCTATGCATTTGCTTTTCTTGATGTTCAAAGGCTTTTATTTTGTTAACGTAGAAGTAAAGTAAAGAGAATAAGAAATTCTCAAAGAATTTCTCAAAGCATCATGGATAATGAGAATCGAAAGTTGAGTTAAACATCAATATATTTAGTGTCATCCAAATCTATGAATTTTTAATTATTAATACAAATCGATCGAGTGTCTTCTCTAGTTAGGAAGCCCTCGATGTATAGTGAAAGGGAGCTCAATATTTCTTCCCGCAGTGACTTAATCTACAATACATTCAAGTATACATGTGTGGGTGTGTGTGCTTGTATGTTTCTGTGCGTACAACATTGAATATTTATGTTATAAAAATAAAAGCAAACTTTATTAAAAAAAATCAGTTTTGCGTTAGCCATCTTGAATCATATTGTAAAGCTTTTTTGCTTTTACTCAACGTTTGAATTAAAAATCTTCTTAACATTTTTCACTCTAAATTATTTATAAAATAATATCACTTTATCTATCTTCAATTCATTGAGTGTAATATGTTAAATTGTGCTATATCAAAATGCGTTTACATAGGTCTTGGATACGAAACCACTTAGTTTTGTAAATTGAACATGTGTTTGTGTGTGCGGTTTTCTTCTCGGTGGGCTCTGAAACGGCTGAATTTTTTAAAATTTATATTTCACAAATACTTTATCTACCTGGGAGTATTTTGTTATAATATACGTACCGGAATGCCTCTAAGAAGTCCATGATTAATGGAGCAAAACTCCTATTTGATGCAAATTGACCACCTAACGTCACAAGTACATTTGTACAAAAAATTAACAGATGGCAACGTATCTCTTTAGGGTAGATTTTAACCAAGATTACTTACTTTTTCATTTTAAACTTAACTTCAAGACGGTACTTGAAATTATTTATATAAAACTGACTGTAGCTAATCTAAACTTCACTTAGACTACAATATACTGTAGACTAAGTGCTTGCACGATGGTATGTGAAACTTACTCCGGAACACAGCTGTAATTTCCCGTCTAGATCTGGCAATTAATAGATTTGACTGAGAAATGTGAGTTTTCAATGACATTAAAAGGGGATTCGAAGTATGGGACTTTCGTTGATCATCATTTGATACCGGGCAATATCTGCTTTCCAAGCTAGTAAGTAAAAAATGTAGAAAAGTAAGCCTCTTATGGAGTTTAAATTTTTTCTGCTTAATATAGCGAGGAACCTCATCTATCATGCCAGAGAGATTATCTTTCACGAAAATCTACAAAAATATACAATAAAAAAATAGAATGATTTTGATAAAATTCAGAAGGTCCAAGACGTTTTCAAAAGCTCCAAGAGAAAAATTATAGAAAGATTGATAAAAAAAAATCCCCACAAGAACACAGATCTTCCTGTGACCTCAAGCACTGAGTAGCTTTCTCGATATGTATTTTTCCCGCGGTAAATCGGCAGTTGTTGGTTTATCTATGTTATGAGTTTATAACATAAACTCTACCGTTATTTAAGTCCAAAGAATTTTCGTAAAACTTGTTGGAAAATAAAAGATAACCATTTTTGAAATAGTTTCATGGCTAAAAAAAAGAATTTAATTTCTTCCTCATGTGCAAAAAGTCGTTTTAATGTGCGGAAAAACCAGCTCCCAAAACAGAGCTACTCTGGAAGTAGACAAAAATAAAAAAAATATTTTTTTAGTATAAAAGTACTTCTTCTACATTGACTAAGAGTAAAGGAACTGAAGTGTAGCACGGGAAAAGATACTACACTTTGATGCTAATCCGAAGACTAGGTAAATAAGCAAAAATATAAATGAAAGTTAGTGTACCTTTGTGTGCATACTTAAACCTAACTCTAACCCTAAGCCGGCTTAAACTAAACAGCGTGCTTTGACAATTTGTTATGACTGAAACTATTAGTTAAGCAGTGTATTTGCTCTCAACATGATGTATGCTAAATGCGGAAAATAAGTGTGAAATTTATTAAATACATTTAATTTCTTGTCTCCAATATAAGACATGATTTCAAATTAAATAAGATATTTGACTATCAGTAGTGTTAATCGAAACCGAAAACGAAAGAAAAAAAATATAGTTTCACGATAAAACTATGAGTTGAGTTAATTTGTCGAATATAGAATTTTATCGATAAAGACCGCCGTGTGTTTATAGATATGTTTATTTTGATGGTTGGTTGGTTGGTTGTTTTTGTTTTACGGCATATCAAACCTTTTCGGGTTATTTAATGCCGACTCCAAAGATTTTGAAGAATTTTTTTTTTAATAGAATATATTTGTTGTTTTCAAGTTGGTTTCTATTTAACCCATAGTTGGAACCCTAACAGGTACTACCAGTCTGGGTCAGAGTGGACCTGGGAGCAATGGTAATTAAAGGGTGGCTCCACACACCCCAAAGCCCACAAGCTGGGGCCTCACCACTGGATATAGTTTAAAGTCATATCCAGGACCCCCATTGAGGGAATTTTACCCTCTGCAGGGGGGGCAGTCGATATATTCTAATGCCCCACCGACAGGGCCGTTTATAGAATTGAAAACGTTCAGTTCGTATGCTAAACAAAGACTGAAGTTTATTTGTAATCTATATGGATAGACGGTGGAAAAGAGTGTGAATTTTATTAAATACAAGATTGTTACCATGACAACTATGTTTTTCATCGACAAGTTGTAAGATAGGTCGATCGGACGTTCCACAAATTATATATATATATATATATATATATATATATATTTCACACGCAGCACTGTTTCGCTGTTTAACAGATCATCAGTGCGGCTAGACAGGCAACTGTCCACAGTCAGGATAGAAACCCGACCGCCCAAATGACAGTCAAAGCTTCTCACCATTATGCTATACTGCTGCTATGTGGGTAATTAGTAAACGATGTTATGAAATCGTTCAATGCCTCCGCTCGATTTGTTTCCACAAAGAACGTCGCTTAATACGCAAATGGCAGTTTGTATATATATATATATATATATATATATATATATATATATATATATATATATATATATATATATATATATATATATATATTGGCTGTTGTCTTCCACGCGTTGAGGTGACTCAATTCGGCGCAATGGGAAAACATCCAAAAGCAAGTTTTCTTATATGCTTAATTTCCTAGTACATGTTGATACACAATTTATTCTAAGCTGATGTAGAGATATTCTGGTTTGCTGACTTTTGATCATACAACATAAAGTGTCCATGGTAGAAGCGGTCAGTGTGTAATTGTAAGCCACACAATTGTAAAGAATATCCTTGAGCTTTATAGATTGTTATTGCATCGAATTGAAAATTGCAATTTCCTAAAGTAAAAACCTGTATCTTGCGCGGAATGAAGATATAATCACTTGTGAAACGTCCTGTTAGATTGTTGCTTCTATGTTAGTGTTTATTATTTTTTTTTGTTTTTACTGTAAACCATGTTCTATTGAAAAGCTTGGATTGGTTTATGTTTCGCAACATGATAATTATTACGCCAGATTACAATTGCAGTACATACGGTGGCAAATATAGTGAACTCCAAAATTATGTTGAATAATTTACCATTTCATTTGCTTTCACAACAGTGTCGATGGACTTGTATGTGACTACCTCACTTGGAATTTAAAGCTGAATAATATCGATAAGTTCATGGACGTCTTTTTATTGAGCTCCAAGAATATTTCGTTGACTCAGTCAACTGAAATTCTTATAATAAATTTGAGTATCTGGAAAACCCTTTTTACCAAATCTGTTTTTGATGTAACTAAAGTACAGAAGTTAAGAGCCAACGAAATTCGCACTTAACAAAGATCAGCCGGCATTTTTCTAATTTCCCACAAATTACCTCGTGTCTGTTCCGCATGTTTTGTGCATGATGTACATGTGACTAAAATCATAGGAATTCGCGGAATGAAGATATAATCACTTGTGAAAGGCCCTGTTAGATTGTTGCTTCGTTGTCAGTGTTCATTGTTTTCTTACTGCAAACCATGCGCTATTGCAAAGCGTGGGTTGGTTTATGTTTCGAAAGATGATAATTGCAGTACATGCGTTTGCAAATATAGTGAACTCCAAAATTATGTTGACTAATTTACTACCTGTTTTGTGTATGATCTACATGTGACCTGATCATATATATATATTCATATTTGCGGACTTGATCGTCATAGTTGTTGTTTCATCACGTTTCGCCAAACTCAATCATAGCCATTTTCACGTGGTTCACCGCGACGGAATAGGGGTGTATTCTAACTTCATCCTTAGTAATTGTTGTTGATACAGAACGGTTTTAACAACTAATCCTGCGCCCTTCTCGTGGTAGAATTGTACCGCTATCTTCAGACCTTGATCCGTGCAGACTCAACGCCTGTATCCATTGGCGCAGTGAATAGTGGCGTGGAGTCTTTATGGGTCCAGGTGAGCAATGTCTGAAGTTATCGGTTACAATCATATCCAAAAATCGGCAGAGCATAAGTTGGCCTAAAATGGTGAAAAAAAATTATGAAGATTAGCATAACAATCAACGAAAAACAAAAACGCAAAGTATGAAGCCTAATCACAAACAATTATATATATATATATATATATATATATATATATATATATATATATATATATATATATATATTATAGTAGACATTTTGACTTAAATGTTTCATCCGGAATTTTTACAAATTAAAAATTCCAGCTTTATAATTATGATAATTTGGATCTGATTTGTTTTATCTTAGAAGTACACCCCTGTGTAACTCTGTTCCGTTCGCATGTTTCTCACTGACTACAACCTGGATGTTTTCAAGTCCAACATAAACAAATTACTGATGGACCGCCTCCTTACGTAATATAGGTTATCAAATCTCCAATGCTAACGTACTGTACACGCAATAACCCTTATCCCCGAGTGGCTTCCGGTCCTTGATACGTGGTGACAACCTTATAAAAATATATAAATTCGTCCTAAGCTCATAGCAGCCTGCACTTTTCCACATCCAACTTCCAAAAATTGATGCTAAAATCGCTATGCAGATCGAGCGTTCTGCAACTGGAGACGCATTATTGAGTTAAGTTTGAATGTCTTCATATGGCACCAAAGAGTAGAGTATTTTTTACTTGCATTTATTTTATCTGCTGGTGTTGATTGATGAATTACACATTAACGTTTTTTTTTTGCAATTTCCTGAAGCAATAGGACTCCCTTCCCAAATTGTCTAACATTTCCATATAAATAGCTGGAAATGTCTTCTCAATTATTAAATCATTTCTCTCTGATAGCTTCATAAGAGTAGCTTCATAAGATGGGCAAAAATCCGAAGGGCCGAACTCTTCTCCTGATCTATATTAATGATCTATCAAATCACATCCTTACATCGTTCGCAGACATTTACGCTGACGACACTACCATCTATGGTAGCACATCTAAGACCGTAAACGACCAAGTGCTCTCTGATTCTCTCTCCTCTGATCTTTAGCACGTGGTACAATAAGGAAAGGAGTGGCTGGTTACTTTTAATGTATCTACACCCAAGCTTCTATCTTTACATCATCAACGTTCTGTTACCTATCTGGCATCAATTGAAATGAATGACTCTCGCCTTGAAGAGGCCCCATGTTTTGACAAGCTTCTGGGTTTGACATTTCCTCCTAGTCTGAAATGGAACACATACATCAAATCTGTTGCCAGGCCCGCTGGAAAAATGGTGGATCCTTCTATCGATCCAGTAGATATCTCACTGCTGATGCAATTCTCTATCTATATAAGGGACAGGTACTTTAAGTGATTGAGTACTGTTGCAATGTTTGGGCAGGAGATGCTAGAAAGGACTTATCCTGCCTTGAAAGAGTTCAAAATAGACTTCGTAGCCTCGTACGAGATGCCCTTTTCTCTCCCCTGCAACCTCTTTCTCATAGAAAAGATGTTGCGAGTTTTACTCTGCTTTATGATTATTTTCATGACAAGTGCTCGGCTGAGCTACAAACCCTCCCTCGCCAAACGTTTACAAGAAATACTCGTCTAGCTTAAAACACTATCAATTATTTTCCCCCACTCTTTATCTGTGCCTAAACTTAAACGTAGATTCTATGACAAACCATCTTTTTTTTTAGAAGTGCACGCCTGTGGAACTCCCTTCCGTTTTCCTTTTTTCCAGCTGACTACAATGTGAGTGTCTTCAAGTCCAACGTAAACAAGTTCTTGATGAGCCGTTCCACTTAAGTTTAAAAATTCATCGACTTTCCATTACTATCGATTACTATATTGTCCAATCGACTACTGTATACTCGTGTGGTATCTGGTCCTTCATAAGTCTTAATTCCTATGTAAAATAAGAAATATTGCAAGGATCGATCCAGAGCCTCAAGTTATCTTTTGTAGGCTATTGTCATTTATCCAAAACAATATTTTTCCATTTCTGCAATATTTTTTTCCACGTTGGATGTTTTGGAGAAATTTTTAAAAACATAAATGTTTAATAGTAATTTCCAAGCAGAATGAGTATTCCTTTCACAGATATTCCGCATGATATGGATATGTAATTTTGTCATCAAATAGCTTCCAAAATCGGTCTAATTAGAAAGGTTTTACCAGATTTTCCTGGTACTGTTAAAAGTATCAGTAATTTTCAAATTACTTTTATTCACACAGAAAGTAAATAAGGTGACTAAAACTCTATTTATCAATGTTTTGACAATATTTCCTTATTTACTGTAATTAATTTCTCTGACTAATTTAGGAGTGTTTCGATGTATTAACAACACCTTATGATCTGTAATTTATTTAGGAGGCTAAAATAGGATGATTGATTAGAGATTGATAGACAGAGAGAAAGATGGAGGGATAAATACATACAAAAGGAAGACAGAGGAAAACAGAGAAAGAGATAGGGTAATAAAGAAAGAGAGGGAGATAAGCAAGATAGATGATTGAGAGATAGAGAGAGACAGAGTAGGGAGATAAAGAGACAGAGAAAGAGACAGGGACAGAGAGAGTAAGAGAGAGGGGGTAAGATATATATATATATAGGTAGTAAGAGGGAGAGAGGTGGAAAGAGGAAGAGGGATAGAGAGATACATAGAGAGAGAGGGAGGAAAATGGATGGATCAAGATATAGAGAGAGGAAGAGAGAGAGAGAGAGCGAGGGAGAAAAACAGAGGGTAAACTATACTTCATCGTTTTTCTACTCAATAATTGGAGGTGAAATCCTTATTGACTGAGGACATTTTTATTTTTATTACTATCCCCTGTATCCCTTTTTCGGGAGCTGGATTTTCCACAGATAAAAAAAAACGGATCTGTACTTGTGCAGAATTTGAACCATACGTAACTAACTGGCCGCTCGGCTTTGCTCGAAACATTACATAAACCACTGGCTTTCGCCGAGCGTCGCTGAGCATCGCCGAGTCTCGCCAAGCCGCGCTGATTACAAAACGTTACAAGGAAGTAAACATGTAAATATAATAAAACCACCACAAAAAAAAAAATAGAATAAAAGGAAACAACGATTGGCCGTAATAACTTTTGTTTAATTCATGTAAAGATTGATAAAAAAAAAATGTATTTTTTTTTTTTACGCTCGTGTCATAACACAATTGTTATTTTTCGGCATTTGTCGAGGAATAAGATTTCTTTTTTTATTATTATTTTTATTATTATTATTATTATTATTATTATTATTATTATTTTATTATTATAATTATTTTTATTATAATAATCATTATTATTTGTATTATTACAATTATTATTCGTATTAGTATTATTATTATTTTTATTATTATCATTATTATTTATTTTTATTTATTTATTTTTCTTATACTAAATATATAAAAATACACAATATTAGTAAAAAAAAAAAATCGTCAAGAACAACAAGAGCGACAAAAAAAAAACATATACTTTTCAAAATAATTGACCGTTTTTGGAAAGAAACGGGTTTGGAAAAAAAGTTCTTATATATTGTAATATTATTTATTAAATTTTGAATATACAAAAATACACTTGGATTAGGAAAAAATGCTATGGCAAAATGTCGAGGCAATAGCTTCAGTGGATTTTTAGATTATCGATGGCGAACATATCAAGAGTTTCATATATATATATATATATATATATATATATATATATATATATACATATATATATATATATATATATAATTTCTTTTTGAAATATCGTTAGTTTCAATGTATACAGTTTTCGCTTAACGAGTCTAGATTGCTATTTTAAAAACCAGTCACCGTTAATTTCGGGTTAAGCTCAATATATATATATTTGGAAGGCGCAGAGCATATATAGTGCAAAAACTTGTTGAAATTCAAAGACATGCTTTTTCTTTTTTATAACTTTCGTCGAAAGAGTTGTAATGAAAAAAAAAACAGGAAAGAAATAAATATATTTATATATATATATATATATAAATATATTTATATATATATATATAAATATAAATATATATATATAAATATATATATATTTATATATTTATATTTATATATATATATTTATATATATATATATTTATATATATAAATATATTTTATATATATATTTATATATATATATATATATACTATTCTACTTTTTAAATTAAAACTGTCATTGCCCTTAAAAATCTTTCATATTTCATTTTCTCCATCTGAGAATCAGACGCCTTCAGTGGCGCATAAGGTTTATTAGGTTGTCTTGCGAGAAATTTTGCTTATTGCCAACCGACCGTCCGAAACAGTAGCTTGTTTGGTGTAGCAACTATGTAATATTTGTCTATGTTTGTATAAATAAGTATATATATATATATATATATATATATATATATATATATATATATATATATATATATATATACATGTATGTATATACGCACACGAGGGGTGTGCAATAAATAATTTCCCTGACCAACTTCTCATAGGAGTAGAGCAACGAAACTTGACACAGTTATTAGTCTTTCTCTACATAGGAACCACCCAGAATTATGCATTTCTCCCATAGTTTGATGCTGCTCAGATGCTGCAAGGTCAGGAGAGTAGGGAGGGTTGGGGAGGATTTCATAACCACAAAACCGTTCTTCTGATTTGGTGACATGCGAGTTGTGGACCGTAGCGTTTTCCTGCAGGAGGAGGATACCTTTGCTGATCTTGCCCCTCCTCTTAATTTAAATAGCTTCCCTTAATTTCCTAAAAAGTGAAACAATTGACTCCTATAATTGTGGTACCCTTTGCCAGGAAAGCTGTCATAACTATTCCGTCATGGTCCCAGAAGACTGTGAGCATGACTTTGTAAGCGGATGGCTGCACCCTTGTCTCCTTTGGAGGTAGTGACCGTTGCACCCTTGTATCCTTTGGAGGTGGTTAGTCTAGGTGTTTCCACTACATTAACTGGGCTTTGGTCTCTGGATCATAGTGATGGACCATGTTTTCATCCTGTGTAATCAGTCTTTTGAAATCTTTGGGTTATCTTCTTGACATATCTCCAAAATGATCCTCGAGAACTAGACGTGTTCTCGCTTCTGGAATGGTATTAGTAACCTAGCAATCCATCTGCCAGTCACCTTAGGCATATGCAAATGGATATGCAGGAGTATTTCCACAGACCCTGTACTAATGTTGACATAATGGGCTATTTAGCGAATAGTAATGCGCCGATCGTCCAAAATGGCAGCCGCAATTTGACGGACAGATGCATCATCAATTGCAGAAATGTACCGACCAGGTCTGGGAGCTATTTCCACATACTTCCGGCCATGTTTGAATTCATGATGCCAGCGTTTTACAAGGTCATATGATAGGCCATCATGAACATAAGTTTCTTTCATTCATCAAAGGTTTCCTGTGGTGTGCGTCCTTTCAAATACTAAAATCGGATCACTGCGCGACATTCAACAGGCTCCATTTCACATCTGGCCTAGTTCAACCACCTGTAAAACAGAAATCGCAGTTCGTTCAGAGTTATAACCCGTAGAGATATAAATCATTGCACATGCAAAATTTCAGCTAGATCAGAAAACTTGCAGTTAATCAGGTGCATTAGTTATTGCACGCCCCTCATATATATAGTTTTATTGATATACTTATATAGACCATTATACACAGACACATATATATATATGTATATATATACATATATATATATATATATATATATATATATATATATATATATATATATATATATATATATATATATAATTGCTATAGTGTAATAAATAGGTGAAATAAAATATGGATTTTTATACCGTCCATAAAACAGTGCTCTATATTGGAGTTGGATAAGGTATAATTTTTTTGGTTTACATAATTATTTATATGTCGCTACCCATTCATGAGCATGTTTTGGTAAGCCATATACTTATGCACATATACATGATATATATATATGTATATATATATATTTATATATGTACATAATATATATATATATATATATATATATATGTGTGTACATATATATAGATGTACATGATGTATACATATAGATATGTACATGATATATATATATATGTGTGTGTACACATAT
>NC_136516.1:2827500-2860000 GCF_053919585.1 Euprymna scolopes
TTAAATAGAATTTTGTGTTTTGTCAATTTATATAAAAAAAAAAAATTATCATAAAGTGGAAGGATTGTCCTAATTTAAAGCCATTGTTTAATACGAATTTTGTGTTTTATAAGCTTTTATCCGGGTGGAAAGTAAGATATGTATTTCTTTATTTTTTTTGTCTAGAGAATCTGGCATTGACGAAGACAGTCGATGTCTTCTGGTCTTTTGGAAATAACCATTTATAATATCAGATAACCTTTGTTAAGTTCGCGTTTGGATTGATTATTTAGCTCAAGCAACCCTGGTGATTTACACAGTAGTCAAAAAAAAATATATATATATATATATATATGAATGATAACACAGAAGAAAATTCGAAAGTGAATAGACAAAAATAAAAAAAAAAACGAACAAGTGGCCCACCGACTGCTGAAATAGCCTTTATTTTTACAAGTTTACAACACTCGGCCGGGTTTGTTTTTCAGTTTTGTTTTTCATTTGAGACTGCGTTTTTATTTCTTTTGTATTTGCTTTCACCCCTCTATTGCAACTGCAGTTTTCTGTTGTAATGTTTTCTTTTTCTTTTTTTTTCTTTTATTTTAAAAAAAATTCTGTTAAAATTTCAGGCCAAACCAAGCAAGTAGTTGTAACGTTAAAGTTAAATAAAAAAAGAAGAAAACTCCGGGTATGCATTTTTTCTTTATTAACAAAATTTGCATTACCGTAAATCTCCTGTTTTTGCACCACATGGATCGTCTTTCACACTTTTTTCCTCCGACCGCATGCCAGCAACAGCCGGCCTATTATCGTCCTTGACTATACACGTCTAATTTCTTCGACATGTACTTGGCTCCTCCGAGCACGTGGTTTATTTTTATCATTTTTAACTTTTCCTAGTTTGCATAGGCGTGTTTTGTGCCTTCTGCTGCTGTGTATTTCTTCGCAAGCTTGCTATCGTTCGTTGTAGCTGTTAGACCCACATGCGCTATGTTTCATATATAGTATATTCTATGATAAATAGGTTTCTTCGATAAAATCTTTTCGCTTTTTAAGGCTGCATGTTAAGCAAATCCCTCGGAATTGGAATTAAGTAAGATTAATTACGCATCTACTCAGTTGAAGGAAGCCAGCAAAAAAACCAATCAGTTTCCTCACAATTTAATTAGAATCCCGGGATTTCTTCAATCCGTTCGACGGCAATTTCACTCTTATAATTGTTTTGATGACAAATATGTAAAGTTGAAAGGATTTAATTTTCATCATCATTGATTCTCTTAGTTTCGCATTTATCTGCCCTATAATGATTTCTCAATAGTTTTCGCGCTTCCACAAGTCACCAGGAAGCTGAATATTAACCCAATCTAAATTATGTGATTTTACATTTCATCACAATATGTAAAATATTTAATGATATTGCTAGTTTTGCATAAGATTGCCACGTTGCAGAGTTCTGGTTTTTATTGCATTTTCACCCCCCCCCAAAAAAAAACAGCGTGCAAATTAGATGTATGGGAACCATATTCTGGGACATAATTCCAGCGATATGTCTGCTTACATTATATTTGAATTTGTGTCTGTCAGTATAGTTCCTATTTACAATGCCTCTCCACGGGACAGAGTTAGACACCAGTGTCGTTTTTTAATGTGTAGAAAAGGAACAAAAATAACGACTGTCTCAGTCGTGGAGGATTAGTTGAGGAAGAAGAAACTCGTTACGAAATTGTAATGGGGAAAAGCAATTAGTATATGAAGCTTTCTAAAATCTGTGTTTTAGTAGAATTTCGGTGCTTCTCAGGTTTGTCGATATAATTTACGCTGAGGAGGAACAAAAGCGTGCAGTTCGTCAAGACATCTACCATTAAAATTATTGTATAAGTGATAAAGGGATGCGACATTTCAGTGATGGAAAGGAGGCCAAAGCGTAGCTGACAGTTTGGAACCTATTAAATTGGTCACACTGTTCTGAACCATCTCCGGGTGTAAGAGACCAATAGCGGACGCACCAGCCAAAATGTGACAACAATACTCCATATATCGCCGAAAGATTGCCTTCACGAGGTGCAGGATACTTTCAAGAAAAGGTACATTTCTAGCAAGCAAAGGACAACCTACATCTTTTATCGTGCTTTGACATTTTCCCGATTTTATTCAAACAATCACCTTTATTTAAAAAAAAGGCCCGTAAAAGAGGGATAAATAAAGTGTGCAAGTATTTTTATGTTTTACATATTGTATCTCAAGCATCCTTGTCATTGACTTCCTTTTCATTTTTTTTTTGTATTTTTAAAGCTTTTTTTATCGTTCAACTTTCGTTTGCATTCTCACCCTCTTAGTGTATGTAACATATTTATATGTGAATACACACACACCACACACACACACAAACATATATATATATAAATATATATATATATATATATATCATAATGTTTTTACCCACATTAAAATGCATGTACTATTTTCAATATTTACTTCTACATTTCCCCATACTAAAGTAGAGCTATACGGTAATGTTTGGAAATTTATATGACCATTAAAGAGATTAAAACGTAATATATACGTATATATATATATATATATATATATATATATATATATATATATATATATATATATATGCGTATTTATTTATTCATATATATATATATATTAATTGAAATTTTGTAATAAGTTCACAGTAAATGATTACATAATACTGTCAAATTAAATTCCATATAAAAAGTATCATATTCATAGTCTATATTAATCTTAATCAGAAAAATTAGGCCAAAATACGCGATAAAGCAATATTATATATATATATATATATATATATATATATATATATATATATATATATATATATATATATATATATATATTGTACAAAATAACGCCCAAAATTTGTTCTTCAGCTATATTATGTTTAAGCACCTTTTATCGATGCAACAGATTATCTTCAGGAGCGGTTGTTTTTGGTGCTGTTTTCTTTTTCCTTTCCTTTTCCTTTGAGGCTTAACGCTGTAGTAGAATATGGGTGAACAACGACCTTTTGGCACCATTTTTTACAATATATAGACTAAAATAAAGAGACGGTTCTGCGAGTCGAAAAGATATTCAGAAAATTCGAAAAAAAAAGAATAACTATATTATTATTCATCGGACTACTGTTCTGATATTGAGTATGATGTTCACAACGTTTAGGTTGATATATCCTCTTCAGGTATGTCTTGTCGAACTCAGGAATGTTTCTGTCGAACTCGGGAATGTTTCTGTCGAACTCGGGAATTTGGACGGAATTTCGAGCAGAATTATTTACTTCACGGGGTAGCGTCGCGGACCCGTGGCGCAGTGGGTAGAGTACTGGGAAAAATCTATTGTAAAATTGATATTCTCTTGAAGGTATAAGGTTCAATCCTCACTGTGGGCGACCGAAAATACATTTGCGAATTACTTAGGACCTCTAGCCAGTCATGGCTGACGGGACAAGAGCACGTAATAATAAAGGGTTCCGTTCGAAATTCCGTCCAAATTCCCGATTTCGACAGAAACATTCCCGAGTTCGACAAAACCCACCTGAAGACGGTCGGAGTTTATATCGACCGATATATATATATATATATATATATATATATATATATATATATATATATATTTTTCATGCAAATACAATCATATCTGGATAGAATGTTTATACCGTTTCAATCATATTATATATCATCAGGCAAGAAAAATCAAAGTACGAAAATTAAAAAAGTTCCAGACCTTTTAAAATATGGAAGAGAGAAAATGTGCATGACTGGCAATGGGGAAAAATAAAGTTCTTATGGTTTTTAATTGATTTCAAAGATTTGGTTTCTGTATGAAGAAGGGGAGGGATTTTAAAGGAAGAGTTGACAGGGCAGTTTTTGGTTTTAGGAAGAAGTAAGGAGTAGAGGGTAATATTATACTATAAAATGGGTATGTGAAAACAGTGCGGGAGAGAGGAATTAAAGCTGCGTTAGCACAGTTGTCATGGTGATCGACGGGACGATAGTGAAGATCCAGTTAAGGTCAATTAGAGGTCTTTAAACTGTTGGAAAAGTTTAACAAAGTTGGGTCAACTAGTCTGTCAATAAAAATCTTATGTCTTTTCGTTCAATTTTTTATTTATTTATGTATTTTCTTATTCTTATTTTTTATTTGATTCTATTGTATTGAAATTAACGTTGAATTTCTCCTCTTTCTATCAGATTGGATATTTAATTTATATTTAAATAGATAGAACTGTTTAAGCTTATTAAATAGTATTTTTGTCCGTTTTTTGTTTCCTTATGCATGCATATATATGCACATATACACACATACATAAAACCGAGTACAAATACTATAGGCCCATATATGCGCAGACAAACACACACACACACACACAAATATATATATATATATATATATATATATATATATATATACATATATATATATATATATATATATATATATATATATATATATATATATATATATATATATATATATATATGATGAGCAGGTAATACATGCTTGGGAGGTTGGCTTGTGATAAGATCTCCCTGTTGCTGACAAAGTTATACCACTTGACATTTAAAATCTGCCGGAGGTGTCTCATCATATAGCTGCTGAGCTTGCGGGATACCAGTTTGTACACTGGGCAACTTTCTGCACCGTATTGAGAGGACGATGGTGCGGTACACCAAGCATTTGGTTCTGAAAGTCAGGTCTTTATTTTGACAGACCTCCTGTTTGAGTTTTCCATAGGATATAAAGGCGTTAGCCATTCTTGTAGAAATCACCTCGTCCATTTTGTTGTTGTTCATGACCGTTGTCCCTAGGTATATGAATTTGCTGACATTGTAAAGCTCCTGGTCTTGAATCCTAATTGGCTGGCTTGTTGTTGGTGATCCAAGGGATTGTTTGTACATCATTTCGGTTTTCTTGATGTTAATCTTCAATCCACAGGCCTTGGCTGATCCTGCGAAGCGAGTTATTATGTCCTGACCATCCTCGTGACTATGCGCTACAAATGCGGTGTTATCAGCAAAAGTGAGCTCTCGTACGAGTATCTTTATTGTTCTATTTGCGGATTTGTATGCATTGACATTGAAAAAGGTCTGCTCCCGGCATAGCTCGTATAAAACCACCCTTATCACAATTTCTGAAGGCATGCCGAAGCACAACTGACAAGAAGAGGGTTGGAGCGAGGACGCAGCCCTGTCTGACACCATTCTGCATGTCGAATGGATCGGAGAGCTCGCCCTTCAGCTTATCTTTGGCTTTCATGCCTGAATGAAGGGCTCGGACAAAGCTGGTGAAATGTGCAGGAAAGCCAAGCTTCAGCAAGACTTCCCAAAGAGTGCTTCGATCCAACCGTGGATATACATATATACATATATATATATATACATACATACACGGAAAGACTCATAAATATCACCTTCGAGGTATTTTTTGCCTTAGTGGAGCAATGGATTTTCTATGTTTAACTTAATCAATTATTTATTTGCATTTGTATTTTATTCTAATTTGTATTTTAATAAGTTAAAATATTAAAGTATATTTAATGATGGTAATTTTAGCTTTTAGTAAGCTTAGATAGCTACAGTAACATATATATATATATATCCATAGATATATGCCCATATACATATGCCCATATATATATATATATATATATATATATATATATATATATATATTCATATATTATATATATATATATATATATATATATATATATATATATATATATTCATATATTATCATGTGTTTAAAAGACCATTAATCTACCTTTACATCTGTGTATACGTTATTGTTTTATATTCTGTTAATATTATTATTCATAATTATTATAAATATTTATGCGTATTATTGTATATTGATATTTTTATTATAGCCTCGTATCGAGATTATTTTTAAAGTTTTTCCCGAGAAACTTAAGATACATTTGAGAATCTTTTTTTAATGTCTACTGCTTGAAAGTCGTGTCTGGAAGTTTTATAGTGTGTTATTTTAAGAACATTAAATTAAATAATTTTTCCATTTTTTAAATATTTCAATATATGTTAGGGAGGGAAGGAGTTGATAAATGTGAAAGGGAAATTCCAGATCAAGATATTTAGTTCTAAATAAAATAAGGTAAAACGTGTTGGGATAAATTTGTCGAGTTTGGGTTGTTAGTTTATAGAGGGTTTTATGTAACTGGTATTGTTTAGTCGTTAGTAAAAATATTAATTAACGAGGGTGTCATGATAAATAGGTGTATAGGGTATGTGATATAAGTACACAAAGGAACGAGTATACATATATCAAATTACCTTAAATGGCCATGCAACAGTTGATAGGGCAATGAACTAAACAACCAACCAACCAACATATATTAACACGATCATGTATCACAGAATAGTTAAATTTTTCTAAGTAAATATACATACAAATACATATACAAATATTTCAACAAACACATGAATTAGGTATACAATAACCCGTACGACACGTTTACATGTATAAAAATATAGATAACTAGACACATTTATATATTCACAGACACCAGTATACAAATACGCACAGCCCACAAATATGCATATATATGAACACTCGAGAAAATATATATATAGTAGACATATATATTTAACGTATACAGATTACCCTGTTTTAAGGGAAATGAGGTATAATAAAGAGGTAATATTGAGATTAGTAAGACGATGTTCTTTATTATATCTGCAGTTTATGGAAAGTTCTTATTGAGTAACTGAACCCTTCATTAAATCGTATGATAAGTAATTATTCGGAAAACCAAAGGTAACACGGAGAGCTAAGTGAGGAACTTGTGTACCTTTTTTTTTTAGAATATTCCATTCTATGGTTGGTGTAAGTTTTTGCAATGAGTTCTTTATAGTAAGCTAAAAGGTATGTAATAATTTTGCTCTTGAGTTTTTCAAATGAACCTTTGTTACCTTCAAACCGTTCCTTGAATGTAATACCGGCCATACCGATATAATATTTATAATTAATTGCGTTTTCCAGCGTGGGCATATTTGCACTGTATACTACTGATGTTACTGTGCAATTTCCATCCAATGGGCATTCGTGTTTATTTCTGCAATTACAAGAGTCTGTTGTTCTTTATTTAATAAAGTTGTACAATTAAGGATTAAGGATGTTATGTTTCTGTCTAACTTTTTCTAAGTTTTCGCTACAGGTGTAACTTAATTTTATTCTATTTTTATTGAATATTTTATCGAGGATATTCTTGTCTGGGAAGTGTTGGTTGATTAGGATAAGGAAACTTTTAAAAGTTGTGTTTGATGTTTAACCCGAACCGTATGATGTTCCTTGCTTTCTTATTACTGAATGTTTTAGTGTTAGGTGTAGGCGCGATATATTCTAGTTTTGCATGTTTGTAGCCGCTGTTTTAAAGTGCTTTATCGTAGAACGGTTTGTGAGTGTTAATGATGTCTACATTAGACGAATTGCAACTTATTATTTTGCTTAAAGAATTTGAGATATGTTTAATTGTCGATTTTGGATCTTTGATTGAAACGGTCTGCACATCGTAGGAATACTTGTCGGTAGTAGCATAAAGATATAAATTGCTCTCTCCTGATTGAGCACTTGCAACGACCCTGGTTTAAATTCAAGTATTTTCACTTTTTTCACTTCCCATCGGTAATATATATATATATATATATATATATATATATATGTGTGTGTGTGTGTGTGTGTGTGTGTATATATATACATATGTATATATGTATATGAGACACACATTTATCTATTTTTCTCTATAATATCCCACAAGTAGTGACTAATCGTCATATACGCTTCAGAGGAAGTTCTCAATCAGTTTCGCATGGATTAGATTCTAACCCTGGTCAACATCTGTAATATATATGTATGTATGTATATATATATATGTGTATTTATATATATATATATATATATATATATATAAATACACACACACACACATATATATATATATATATATATATATATATATATATATATATATATATTAAGCCTACCACAATGAATAAATATTTTAATGTATCATATTATTCCATGGAAACTAAAATTTATTCTGGTGAACTTGATTTCATATATCATTTAAGTTTTGATAAACATATATATATATTACAGTTTTTAACTTTTGAATTTACATCAAAATATCTTGGCCCAAACACGTGTTTTTGTTCCAGTCCTGAAGCCTTTTTGTAATCGCTTAGGTTTTTGAAACTGTTCTAACTTACACAGTTTTCGAAATGCTTAAAAATATACTAGTTTGTAGATAAGGGATCTTGGAAATATGACGCATGAGGAACAGCCTCCTAAACTAATAGGTTAAACTTCTGCAGGGTTGGTTTAGCAATATGCCTTCGTGCCAGTCGTGCACTGTCGTGAAGGTGACTTGGGCGTTTTCCCTTTACTTTAGCTAGGTGTTGTTGTCAAAGTTTCTGATGCATTTCATCTATTGGTAGACAGTACCTCTTCCCCATGATGGTTTTGCCTACATCAAAAAAATCTAATGAATGAGATCGGTCATAAATACCCAGAGAAACAGCATGGCTTTATCTAGTTTTTTGTCTTTCCAATATCTCTCAAGTAATGAATAATTGTCGTATACGCTACGTCTAATGCAGAAAAAAATGCTCAATTAGGTGTGCCTGGATTAGATTCTATTAAGTCTCGAAATTGATCGTTGTCAACATCTGCAAGGCGGCCACTACACTCACCAACATTCAAGATTCTCCTTACAAACATGGTATTTTTCAAACGGTTAAGTTGTATGATCAGAAATGGTTCCTTGGTAAAATGCCCAGTTGATATCGCAAGCTATTTCGGCCTAGCTTGAATTGAAATTAGAAAACTGTGTGATTTTACTTATTTTTATATGGTATTAAACATTCTTCAAAAATGCCAAAACTATTTTAACACAATTTCATTTGAACCTATTAGATAGTGAAATAAGTGCTTTCTAAAATGGTGCACGCGGCAAAGGTATTATAATTAAAACTTATTGAAAATACATTATTTGAAATCAAAATTAGGAATTCCTCCAGTATTTTTTCTCAACCTAAAATCATTTTTAATATCACTAGCAACAAGCATTATACTACTACAAATTCCACATGTGAACACCCTACACAAATATATATATATATATATATATATATATATAAATTATAAATATATATGTATATATAAAAAAAAATATATATATATATATATATATAATTTTTTAAACACTTGCGTTTTTCTGTTTATTGATGATATACATATTAAAAAACACTTTTTCTACCAATTTTAAAAGAGAATAACACTTTCTTATATACGGGTCGTGGAATTGCATTTTTTCATTAAAAAAATCTATCTATTTTGCTTTTCTATGTATTCATTTAAGTAAATTAATTCCCGAATAGTGTTTAAGGTGTTCGTATAGAATGATAATTAGTACACACCTGAAAAAAGTGCTCAATACTATTGTAGAGCATATGTGTTTTTTATTACCGTTTTTTCTGCTTCGTTACACATGTTTCGGTTATCGAATTGTATTAATGTCCGAGTAACTTCACAGGCTTTACAGAAATGGTTATTACGATTAAATAAACAAACAATAAACAGAACATAATTAGGTAGGACATTTTAATAAAATTCAAGGTCTTATGCATCACTATTGCTAAAGGACGGATATCAAATAGTGGAACACTTCTTTTTTAATGAACATATATTTTCAGCAATGTTTTTTTTAATAAGATTCTCTTTGATATTTTACGTGTTTTGTGATAAAATTCTCAAAGTTTAAACATTTGTCTATATATATATATATATATATATATAATATATTTTAGTCATCGACATACAGACCTGTTTCGTTGTTTCACAACTCATCAGTGCCGCTAGACTAACACCTCTCCCAAGCCGAGGATCGAACCTAGAACCGTCGTGATGACAGTCGGCAGTCCTACCCCCTGACTACGGAATCGGTGGCCGAAATTAAACTGTCCGGACGTCTATTTAAATAAACATCCGTTCGCCACTCGTAGAGGGCTCAAACATTTGTTTGTAAACAAAGCGCGAGCTTCGCATTATTTCAGCTGAATTAAGTAGCGAGTCAGATAATTTACGAGAGTGCTCTACCGAAGAGGGGAGCTTTATAAAATATATTTTAGTCATCGACATACAGACCTGTTTCGTTGTTTCACAACTCATCAGTGCCGCTAGACTAACACCTCTCCCAAGCCGAGGATCGAACCTAGAACCGTCGTGATGACAGTCGGCAGTCCTACCCCCTGACTACGGAATAGGTGGCCGAAATTAAACTGTCCGGACGTCTATTTAAATAAACATCCGTTCGCCACTCGTAGAGGGCTCAAACGTTTGTTTGTAAACAAAGCGCGAGCTTCGCATTATTTCAGCTAAATTAAGTAGCGAGTAAGATAATTTACGAGAGTGCTCTACCGAAGAGGGGAGCTTTATAAAATATATTTTAGTCATCGACATACAGACCTGTTTCGTTGTTTCACAACTCATCAGTGCCGCTAGACTAACACCTCTCCCAAGCCGAGGATCGAACCTAGAACCGTCGTGATGACAGTCGGCAGTCCTACCCCCTGACTACGGAATAGGTGGCCGAAATTAAATTGTCCGGACGTCTATTTAAATAAACATCCGTTCGCCACTCGTAGAGGGCTCAAACGTTTGTTTGTAAACAAAGCGCGAGCTTCGCATTATTTCAGCTAAATTAAGTAGCGAGTAAGATAATTTACGAGAGTGCTCTACCGAAGAGGGGAGCTTTATAAAATATATTTTAGTCATCGACATACAGACCTGTTTCGTTGTTTCACAACTCATCAGTGCCGCTAGACTAACACCTCTCCCAAGCCAAGGATCGAACCTAGAACCGTCGTGATGACAGTCGGCAGTCCTACCCCCTGACTACGGAATCGGTGGCCGAAATTAAACTGTCCGGACGTCTATTTAAATAAACATCCGTTCGCCACTCGTAGAGGGCTCAAACGTTTGTTTGTAAACAAAGCGCGAGCTTCGCATTATTTCAGCTAAATTAAGTAGCGAGTAAGATAATTTACGAGAGTGCTCTACCGAAGAGGGGAGCTTTATAAAATATATTTTAGTCATCGACATACAGACCTGTTTCGTTGTTTCACAACTCATCAGTGCCGCTAGACTAACACTTCTCCCAAGCCAAGGATCGAACCTAGAACCGTCGTGATGACAGTCGGCAGTCCTACCCCCTGACTACGGAATAGGTGGCCGAAATTAAATTGTCCGGACGTCTATTTAAATAAACATCCGTTCGCCACTCGTAGAGGGCTCAAACGTTTGTTTGTAAACAAAGCGCGAGCTTCGCATTATTTCAGCTAAATTAAGTAGCGAGTAAGATAATTTACGAGAGTGCTCTACCGAAGAGGGGAGCTTTATAAAATATATTTTAGTCATCGACATACAGACCTGTTTCGTTGTTTCACAACTCATCAGTGCCGCTAGACTAACACCTCTCCCAAGCCGAGGATCGAACCTAGAACCGTCGTGATGACAGTCGGCAGTCCTACCCCCTGACTACGGAATAGGTGGCCGAAATTAAATTGTCCGGACGTCTATTTAAATAAACATCCGTTCGCCACTCGTAGAGGGCTCAAACGTTTGTTTGTAAACAAAGCGCGAGCTTCGCATTATTTCAGCTAAATTAAGTAGCGAGTAAGATAATTTACGAGAGTGCTCTACCGAAGAGGGGAGCTTTATAAAATATATTTTAGTCATCGACATACAGACCTGTTTCGTTGTTTCACAACTCATCAGTGCCGCTAGACTAACACCTCTCCCAAGCCAAGGATCGAACCTAGAACCGTCGTGATGACAGTCGGCAGTCCTACCCCCTGACTACGGAATAGGTGGCCGAAATTAAATTGTCCGGACGTCTATTTAAATAAACATCCGTTCGCCACTCGTAGAGGGCTCAAACGTTTGTTTGTAAACAAAGCGCGAGCTTCGCATTATTTCAGCTAAATTAAGTAGCGAGTAAGATAATTTACGAGAGTGCTCTACCGAAGAGGGGAGCTTTATAAAATATATTTTAGTCATCGACATACAGACCTGTTTCGTTGTTTCACAACTCATCAGTGCCGCTACCCGGTCACATACACCTTTCACGATAAAGCTAGAACCCAGAATTAGATAGAATCGAGCAATAACGGACAACGCAAGACCCAACGTTGGTTTCGATGTACTGCATCTCATCAGTGACGTGCTACGACATACGCGCGGACCCAGGTCGTCGCACGCATGAAGCGTGCAATACTGACGACCTAACCATAAGGGCCACGGTGCAATCTATTGGCTATGCCTCGATTTTTTTAATGTTTTATATTTTTTTCAAGCTCAATTGCAGTTGCTCGATTCTATCTCATTCTGCGTTCTAGTTTTATCGTGAATAGTGTATGTGAACGGGTATTTATATATCTATCTATAATCTCCTCTTAACGTCTAATATATATATATATATATATATATATATATATATATATATATATATATATATATATATATATACTAGCATGAGTACCGGCGTTGGCCGGGTGTTTGGAGGTGTATGTTGAGCCAAAAAAGAAGTGGTAGTAGGTAGGCAGGTAGGCTCGAACTCGTACCGCAAAGGAGGAACACACACGTAAAACCCGACATCTTTGCTGTTACGACCACCGCCAAACGAGAATTGACGTAATTAAGGTTAGACAATCGAAAAGATAGGATTATTTTCGAAAATATCGACGAAAAAAAGCTACGCCCCCTGTAGAAAAGTTGATATTTCAGATATAGGTTCTTTTGACATGGCTCTTACTTAATAACTCGATTTAAGTCCATACCAATAAATGTTGGGGTCATAATAGGGGGCCAAGATAAAAAAAAATTGACCGTTTTATTTTTATTTTTTTTGCTCAGCATCCACCTCCAAACACCCGGGCAACGCCGGGCTGAAATGCTGCTATATATATATATATATATATATATATATATATATATATATATATATATATATGTATATATATATATATATATATATATATATATATATATGTACGTATATGTATGTAAACATTTTGATTTCTAAGTCAAAACTTACTTAATATTGATCTGTCAACAAAAACTTTCGAAAACAAATCTAAGATCAGAAAACGATCTTCAGATTTTAACAGTAAAGCAACAAAAGAATTCAGGTGAAAGTTAATAGAAACCAATCCCTTGACATCTTAGTAAATGGCGTGATAAAAGTCGTATGCTTTCTTGTATTGTTCCCTTCTTATTAACTTAGAGTTACGCCGGTGTCTTTTGGGGTTGGATATTGACGATATATATATATATATATATATATATATATATATATATATATATATATATATATATATATATATATATATATATATAAATGTGTGTGTGTGTGTGTGTGAACATAAGAATGAAAGCCTAAAAAATTTTAGAACTCATGGACGTTTCGTCCGTATTTATTTGAATTCTATAGAATGACTGATGTTCGTGGAAAACCAACATTTAGACATGTTTACTGTATGTGATGTGAACAAGTAATGTTTTGCCTTCAATTGAATTCGTCATGTTTTTTAGAAGTAAGTAATTGTACAGTTGTAGCGTGTGGAGAGTTTTCATGTTTTTTAAGATGCCTGATATTCCTAAAAATAAAATAAAACACAAAGAAATAATGAAAGTAATTGCGTATATATATATATATATATATATATATATATATATATATATATATATATATATATATATATACATATATATATTCTCATCCCTGTCTTTCTGTACAAAATGTTCCTTATTTGACCCTTTCATTTATTTCTAGATATGGGATGATTCTTGAAATATATACGATAAAGAGATCACCTCATTTGCATATTACATAAAGAATAATCGATGTTGTAAAATAGCGGTATCTTAGTTTATGTTTCAAGCGAGATAATTGTTTTAAGTGTTCTATTTTCATTTGTTATTTAATAAACTTTTAGATATGATTTCATTGATGACATATTAAATTTAATTTATTTGAAATTATTATTGCAACACAATTTTTTACACTTATTTTTTAGAGTTATTTACCCATAAAAACCTCGGAACACAAACAAACAAACTATTCACAAATTAAAATAATTTGGTAATCTTAATAAGTTTCTAGCTTGCAAAACTTATTTCGTGTAGATAGAAAAATGTTGAACTTTTATTGTGTTTTCTTTAAATTCACACAAAAATAAAATACTTACGAAAAATATTAAAAGCCCCATTGTCGGTTAAAACAGAAAAACAAGTAAGATCTACTTTTTCGGCCTAATACGTTTAGACAGACGTTATATATAATATAAAACAAGATTTGAAAAAATTAACATTTTAGATATGGGTCACTTTTCTATATAAATTTAACGGAAAATGAACACCCATTTTTTGGCTACAAAGCGTTTAACGAGACATGCCACCTCTAGCAATTTTTTCATGTTTCGCGATCGAGGGGTGTGTGGTAAATATGACAATTTGTGTGTGTGTGTGTGTGTGTGTGTGTGTGTGTGTGTGTGTGTGTGTCGGATAAGCGAACATTACATTTGAAACATAAAATAAGAATAAATTTAATAAATTTGATGAGATCATTCTGTACTTTCACGGAACAATTTCATAAACAAAACGACCCCCAAAATTTGATAAATTCAGTGTTTGTTTGGGGGGTACATTTGATAAATAAAATGACGAAAACTTTCATTTAATTGTATTTGGAATTAATTTCTGGTAGATCTTCATTTTTTATGGATTAAACGACGCCGGGTCACGTCGTAAAATTTACTACAGAATCTTTTACTGCTTAAGTTTTAATTCAAAGCACCCACATTTAAAAGCATTTGCGTCTGGTTTAAATTATGACCAAGTACCTAAAAATCGAGACATGGTTGTATGTGACATCGGTCAAACTGTTTTGAATATAGAATTATTACAAAAAATTGTTTTCAATAATACAAATAATACCAGATCGAAAATAGCATTAATGATCACATGGGAATTTCGTTATATGTCGAACCGATATATATATATATATATATATATATATATATATATATATATATATATATATATATATATATACAGAGAGAGAGAGAGAGAGAGAGAGAAAGAGTGAGATAGAGGGAGGGAGAAAAAAGAGAGGGGGAAAAGGGTGGAATAATATTGTGAATCGGATAATGGAAAATTGTAAATAATATATTTACATAGATACATAGATGGATAGATAAATAAATGGATATAAACACAGATATATGATAGATAGATTGAAAGATAGAGGGACAGTTGTTCAGATGAATAGATAGATGTATAGATAGACGAAAAGACTGAAAAACAAATAGATGCCTTGATATAGGCAGACAGACTGGTATATAGATAAAGGGTAGAACGATAAATGTGTCGCTACAAAGAAACCAAGACTAAGGCTTTATATTATGACTTTTATTTTATAACTTTTATTTAAAAAAATAATTTCATGTAACTTGATTATGGATTAGAACTGGTATCTAGTCAATGCAGCCACCTTCAGCCTCGATACGGGTCCGGGACTGGAAGCATGCCTTTTCCATAACAACCAGCTTTGGTGCTGTGAAAGTTCCTGTTGGTGATGTTCTGAAAGTATGACCACACAAATTAGTCTAGCGGGTTCAGGTTCAGAGAGAAGGGGGTAGTGGGAGAAGGGTACAAAGCTGTAGCACTCTTCAGAAAGTAAGTCTGCGTCGCTTTGGATTGTGGGAAGGCGCCGAGTCCTGTTGTCACACCCAGGATTTGCTAACGACCACCTAATTACAGCAGAAGACCACTACATTCTTCAGCAATCCAAGTACACTTTGGTCTTGACTTTCAAGGCGACTTCGAAGATGTGGGGTGGTGTGATGTGGTCCTAACTTGAAATCACAAAAAATCAATAACCATGTCTGAACATATGCTTTCATTACCCTTGTTACGTCCCTGTTATTCCTGGCAATCCAGCTAAGTATTTTGAGGGGGCTGGCAATGGTCCTGATGTCACAATTTGGATTGATAGAGATCATGATCCGTACATGAGCGCATATCCGGTCTCGCTCGTTTAACATCGTTTCACTTTCATGTATGATACAAGGCTTCTATCGGCTTTGGTGGATTGTTTTCAACAATAAAAACATTATTCATCAAACGGAAATTGAATTATGTCGTCTTTTTTAAAGTGACAATTTTATCTGTCCACCCCTTACATATATAGATAAAATTGATAAATTAATAAATAGACAGGGACTTATAAAGGTAGGTAGGTACGTAGGTAGGTGGGTGGATTGGTAGGTACGTAGAGAGATATATGGATCCATAAATAGATAAATGACAGATAGATGGATAGATAGATACACAGATCAATAAATGAACAGATAAATAGCCAGATAAATAGACTGACATACATACACGCAAAGACACACAGAGACATACACACATATACACACATGCACACAACGCACACACACACACACACACACACATATATATATATATATTAAGAGTAACTCGTTTTAATTAATGGATTTTATTTCCTGAATACCTTTAACCTGGAGTACACATACACACATCCCCCTATATATATATATATATATATATATATATATATATATATATATATATATATATATATATATATATATATTTGTAGTCATCGACATACAGTCCTGTTTCGTTGTATCACCACTCATCAGTGCCGCTAGACAAGCATCTCTCCCAAGCCAAGGATAGGACCTAGAACCGTCGTGTTGACAGTCGTCAGTTCTCTCTGTCTCCCTCTCTCTCTCTCTCTCTCTCTCTCTATATATATATATATATATATATGCGTGTGTGTATGTGTGTGTGTATGTAGCAAGGTATAGCAGTAAGTAGATTGATAAGTAAACATATAATTATTGCGAGAATATTATCAGAAATGCCATTTTTCCTGAGATGTAAATTTCCGACCGACTTAACTATAACTACTTTCAAAACAGTTTCCATTTCTCCTCCACTCCGATTAAGTCTACGACATCCAGCAAGAAGCCACTTACCAAAAAAGACGAATCTAGTGATGCTTGCGTTTACACCTAGTTGAACTTGGCAGCTCGTCTAAACAAAAGGACTGTTTGGCTCGCGTGTTTAACGCGTCTTAAAAACGATGTTGTTTTTGCCAAGCAGATCAGAGACTTAGGTCTTTTTAATATCGCCCTCACAGAGAAACGATCGATTTATCTGTTTCGTACGCTGGCTTTTACGAATGGGACATTTTCAAAGAAAATGTAAATCAGACGAATGGCTTAGAATTGAACAATTGATGCTATCGTAGGAATTTAAAGTCAGAGATTGTCTAAATCAGGTTAAGTTTATTTTATCCTTTAGACAAGTCGGGTGAACATTTCTCAGACTCTCTTTTTAAAAAGAATCACTTCAGAATTTCGCTTTTATTTTAAATCACTGAGGATCTCAGTTTTTTGTCTAAAAAATTGAGAATATTTAGACTGCCACTAGTTAGGTCTATGTAACACTTTATTTAGGGGAAAACACGGCTTGCCCCAGGTCATCCACAAAGCCTGTCCCACGGCTTTGTGTATGTCTTGTGATGGGCAGCTGCTAAGTGAGTAAATTTTGCCTATAAAAGCGGCTTGAAGCCCTGATAGGCGGATAGTGAAGATCTGCAACACCTTTCCGCTAACTCCTACAGCTGGCTTGGATCGTATTGCCTTGTTTTTTTTTCTGAAAATGTCTGCAACGCCGAAACAAAGGTGGATTGTAAATTGTAGAAGTTTTAATGTTATAAGAACTGATATCACTCTGCACAACTCAGTACAGTGTTCTGTTAGACACGATGCCAAATAGAACCCCCTTATATTCCAAGTTTAAGTGTTATTTGTTGAGGGCTGAAGAGAATAATGAATATATGTATTGCGAAATTTATCACAGTTCTTAAAAATACACATCTGCACTACGTGTGGATATTGAAGTTATTTAAAAATAATTATTAATAAATTAATAAATTCTTAATTAACCAAGCCAATGCCGGATATAAAACTAACGCACTCATATATCTATTCTATCAATCAATCAACTGAGCTTATCATTTTTTAATAACTTAAAGATTACCTAAAAAACAATTAGCGATTTTGAATGACGTAGATTTTTTAATTGCATAATGTTTAAAACATTAAGAAAAGCATATGTGCTAAAATTAATATACTTTAACAATTGTAAAATTATTTAACGTGGTATAACATTGTACACACGGGACTAGCATGTTGTCGCAAAGAGCATATGACACGTAATAACTCGACTTCTTTTTCTTTTTTTTTTTTTTGTAACAACGGCATTTATTTCCTTATCCTCCCGCCAGTTGTGACTTTACATAACAGTATTGACGTCCTCTACGTCTTTAGAGTGATCGTCTTTTCTAACATACTTTTAAAATCTTTTTTACGGTTTTTTCCTTTTAACTGACCGTTATTTCATTTCATGTACGGCTCGGTGTACGCATACCGTCCCTGCTCTCTTACAATATAAAACAACGTATAAATCCGATCAGAGGGATTCTGTGATGATTAGCAATTTAATAAAAAAAACAAAATGTTTTCTGTAACATGTTTACTTATGACATAATTCCATTGAATGAAGACAAATGTAAAATTGAAAGCATGTAGCTTGTTTTGGTATTATACAAAAAGTAAATATTTACGTTCCATGTGTTTTATTATAAAAAAAAAACCCTGGGTTACGATTCCCCTACTTACCACTCATGAAGATAAGTGCCCCAAAAAGCTAAATGCGCTTACGACCAAAAAACTTGTGTTATATTTAATTTTAACAGTCATGCAACAAATATACCTTAAGTCATTATGGTTAATTACCACGAGAACAAGAAACTAGATATTTTAGAAAGCGAAACGCAAAAATAAAAATCGCTATTCATTATTAATGTCAAATGCATTTACGACAGTAACTTTAGAATATAAAGTTATATTAAGCCCGTGTAAACCTAAACGTAGATTCCATGAACAAAGCCTTTTTTTTAAGAAATTCACGTCTGTTGAAGCTCTTCCGTTGGCCTGCTTTGCAAGTGGGCACAATCTAGTCGTTATCAAGTCCAACGTAAACAAATACTTATTGAACCGCACCCTAAAGTAATCCAATTTACCAAATTTCCATTACTAACGATTACTACGATATTATCACATTGACTACTGTACACTCATTAACCCTTATCCGCGAGTAGCTTCACACCCTTTATAAGTTGTGACACGAGTGTGAAAAAAAAAAACAATATCAAGCAACTGACGCAATTTGTTGGGATGTTATTTTATTTTTATTTTTTTTTTGCTGAATGCATCGTTAATTTCTGATGGATTGAACAAGGCACATTCTTTTCTTTTGTTCATAATTTGATTGATGGCGGCACATTTCTTCTCCTGGCTGTATACGTCATTTTCAGAAACATAGAATTTGATCGATTGATATTTATGGAAGTTTTGCCCCATTTTTGCGCGTAAGTCTATATAGAAAAGTTGCACCAAAAGCAATAAATGTTCGCAATTTATTGTCAGCATATTAAATATTTACAACACTGTTGGAAATAGAGCCCGTGAAGGATTCAGCGTTTATTTATTCATTTAGTTCGATGAAAATATAGACGTGGACAAAGAAACAGTTAATTAAGTTGGTTAAACAATAACATTGTATGAATTCGAATGACTATTTTCACGGAAAAAATTATAAAAATCAGCTTGTAAGTGAATACTCTTGCGATTCAATTTTAATTAAAATTTATTAAAGAAAACTTAGCTTTGTTAGTTTCGTATTTTGTTCGTTTGTCTTTTCTCATCGGTATCTGAATTGATTATTTGCAAACTAGTTTCGTCACGCAAAAAGGGTATGCTTTATTTGTGCATACCGAATAGCACCAATGCTGTCGTTCGCACCCAAATCACATATCTTGTTTTAAGTAAATTATCTTAATTGACGGTTTACAAATTAATTGAATCAAGCAACGAGCTTTTGTATTTGTTCAGATTGTTTGTTATATACCGCGTTTAAAGTTTTTCCAACTTTATCCAAGAACATCTCGTCATATTTGCGAAACTTCTATGAAACTGAATCTCATTCTATTAGATTGGGTTCCTGTAATGATTTTCCATATTATATTCTTTGATAATTGTGATAAACATAGAGGGGACCTACCTTAGAAACAGAGGAGAATCTGTCTCGGCAGCTGACTGAAAGACAGAAAATAGAGGCCAAGATGGCGGCTGTTGTTTTTTAAAGCTTCCGGTCACGCGTAGATCTCGAGCAGTCTCGTGTGGTATATGCAAATTGGGTGTGGCCGAAACGATATAAAAGGCGAGTCGCTGGGAGGAATTGGAGAAGCGTTTAAGACATGCGAATAGAGAACTTCGACGTGTATTTCGTGTTGTGAACAACGAACTCTACTCGACTCAACTTGTGACTAGCGAACCTGTGTTTGACGTTTTAATCAAAAAGTTTTGTTGCTTTGTGTTAGATAAAGATTTTGGATACGATAGTTTTATTAAATTTAATCTTACATTAAATTTATTTTACCCAGGACAGTAGAATTCTCTTATTCCTTTAACCAATCACCGAATTTAATTGTTATTTTAAAGTTTATTATAACTTAGCAGAAGACAGTTTAACCGTATTGCTCGGCTGATGAAATGGGAATAATTTACCCCAAGAGATTAAAGAAAATATCTTCAAATTGCATTCATGCATAGTTCCATATGATGAGCAACTACATTTGACCCGCTGGCTTACAACTACCGATACATATTCACATCGACCAAGAATTTGAGTATGTAATAGTTGAAATTTGAATGATAGATTGAATGAACCTTATAAAATACGTTTTCTTTTTTTTTCTAAATTGCTTAAAACCTTCATATTTACAACAAATTCGAAAATTTCTTTGTATCTACAGATTCTTTTAAAGACAAATGTTGAATGTTAAACACTATATTCACCTCAAATAAAACATTTTAATAGAAATCGCTCGAGACAGGGCATGCAACAACTTGACGTAAGCAGCTAACAAACACGGTAACTGATAATTGCAAAGATAAAGGATGCCGATTGACGTTAGTCTTAAAATCACCGATGTTGTAGTTAGTAGAAAATAGTGAGGAGGTGGAGAGTTCCACCGCGTTGATGTTATTAAAAAGATGGTACTGTAATAGGAAAGTGTATTCCAATAAGTTATTAAAACAGCAAATTGATCGAGACCTGTCGATCAATGAGTCACACGAGTTACAAGAGAGACATCAGGAAATAAATTTTACAATTCTGTTGAACACGTGCGATAATAGTATTTGTAGCAAAGACTGAAACTAGCAACATTATATTACAATATAAAACGCAATGATCTACTATTAATATTTGCGTTATTACTGGGTGAGATTTAAGATGGAGTCCGTGTAGGGAGAGAACTGTTTACATTACCTTTTTCATATTTTTATATTAGTAAAGGCAGCAAATATGACAAAAAGAGGCAACTGAAAAAGCATACGTTGAACAACGAAGTTATTACAGTACAAAGAATTTTAGTATTTCGTGAATTATACAAAGAATTGATGGGATATTGTAATTCCCAAGCTTATTCAGGATATTTATGTTGAGAGGGTTCAAGTGCAGCAAGGTTCTTGAAGAGAATCTCATTGATATATATATATATATATATATATATATATATATATAAAACTGAATGTCTGCGTGTGTGTGTGTGTGTGTGTGTGTGTGTGTGTGTGACTGGTCACGAGTAGGCTCCTATATGTTTAACTATTTAAAAATAACTGATTACATATGATAGAAGATGTATCGAGACACAGGAATGCGTATGTTTGATCTGGCAGAACGGTGGTTCATTAAAATTGTCGGATTTCCGTTCGCGCTTGGCCCACAAAGTATAAAAATATAAAATTTAAAAATTAAAACAAACCGTTTACAAGTATTTTTGATATAGATATACATAATAATATTTTGATGAGGTTGTATTAACTTAAATAGGGATGGTATAATTAAATTGTGGAGTCGGCGTTCGCGCCTGACCTCCATAGAATTGAAATAGGCACAAACTTTAATAAAGACTTTTCATATCTATCTGCGTAAGTATACTTTGATAATAATGTTTCAGTTTGAAGAAATATGGTACAATAAAATTATGGTGTATTCATTCGCACCTGACCTCCATAGAATGGAAATATGTCACAAGGTTTAACAAGGTTTTTTAATATAGATCCACAGAATATTGTGATAAGTGTTTCAGTGTGAACAGGTATGGTATAATAAATTATGCGGTATATCTACTTTTACTTTCATCCTATTTTGATTTGGTTTTGATACCCCCAAATCCGAAGCTATTTCTTTACAACCCTTTCTTTTCATAACCTATCATACTTTAATAAATCAGAGTCCATTTTCTTTAGGCTGTTTCTGAACCCAGTCAACGACGGGTACTTTTGCTCGTATATATATATATATATATATATATATATATATATATATATATATATATATATTAAAAGTCTCACAGTGACTTAAGCTTCTATATATTTACATAATAAACGTTGTGATCCCCATCTGGCATCAATTGAAATTAATGGCTCTAATCTTGCTGAGGCTGCATATTTTGACAAAGTTCTGGGCTTTACCTTTATTCTTGCTCTATAATGGAATAAGTACATAAAATCCGTTTCCAAGGACGCTGGAATATTATGGGTTCCTTCTATCGATCCAGTAGATATCTACCTGCTGATGCAATTCTCTACCTATATAAGAACCAGGTACGTCCAAGGATTGAGCATTCCTATCACATCTGGGCTAGATCAAAATAGACTTCCTAGCCTAGTAGGGGATGCTATTTTCTCTTCCCTGTGATCTTTTTCTCACAGAAAAGACGTTGCGAGGCTGACTCTGTTTTATCGTTATTTTCATGGCAATTGCTAGTCTGAGCTCCAATCTATTGTCCGCAAAAAATTCACGAGAAACACTTACTTGGCAGAAAACACTATCAATAATTTCCCTCAGTCTTTATTTGTGCCTAAACCTAAACGTGGATTCCATGAACAAAACTTTGTTCTTAGAACTGCATACCTTTGGAACTCTTTTCTGTTTACTTTCTTTCCACTCGCCGACTATATATGACCGTCTTCAAGTCAGAGGTAAACAAGTTCTTGATGAGATGTTCCCCTTACGTTATGACATTTAACAAATTTACACTTCTTGCCATTACTATGATATTATTCCTTCGACCACTGTATACTTCGTAACCCTTATGCTTGAGTGGTATCTGGACCCTGATAAGTGGTAATTCCCTTGTAAAAAAGAAAAAAAGATCATTCCGATGGTAAAGGGGTTGGAACTTAGTAGACAGTCTTGACCATTTTGAATTAGATCTCTTTCTAAAACCATTTCCTAGACAAAGATAATATGGTTAATCTAGCAATAATAAGATCGTCTGTTTTTTTAAGGTATATGATACTTGCATCTAAGTGAAGTTGACTAGTTCTGTTACGAAGGCGTAGTTTTTCGGGAAAAATATTATGTTAGCACTTATGCGATGAATATTATCTTACAAGAGCTCGCTGCGACAAGAAGCGACAACGAAAATCGATATTTGTAACTTGCTCGGTTTATTCTTTTGTTTTGTCGAATGTCCTATAATTTCAATGCAATTATGAAGAGAGAGAATGAAGGCAAAGAGAAAGGAAAATACTAATCCTACACTATTCATTCCGACACAATTAAATCTCCACACAAGTATATGATGAAATAACATGTAAACAATACATGCGTGTGTCGATGCGCGTAGAAAATAATTGTTTGTTTGTTTATTTAAACAGAAAAAAGTGTTAATTCTTGATATTACAGAATACGCTTCATTGTTTTAGATCGATCCTGAAATGAAAATATAATCTTCTGCAGAGATGGCAAAAAGAAAAAAAAGAGCAGAGTTAGAGAGAGAGAGAGAGAGAGAGAGAGAGAGAGAGAGAGAGAGAGAGAGAGAGAAAGAGATAGAGAAGGAGTAATAAAGTGTTTTGTTTGCTATGTATTTCTTAGGATATATCTTAATAAGAACTAGCGGGTGGTACCTAGCGTTTGCCGCGTGTGTTTAGGTGTGTGTGTGTGTGTGTGTGTCGGGGGGGGGAGTTTAAACCGACCCTGTTAACAAAAAAAAAAACGTTCTCCGGGTGTTTGAGGTGTAAAAGAAAAAAAAAATGTTTTAGTAGAAAGGTAGGTTTGAACCCCGAACCTTTGACGCGGAGGTATACAGGAAATGGAAAAAAAACTAACCTGCGGCCATACCATCTTTTTTTTTTTTTTTTTACACAGTGAGCACCACTTATCAAGGCCCATAAGCCACTCGGGGATAAGGGTTATTGCAAGTGCATTACGTTAGTGTGGAGATTTGATGAAGTGTTTACTTACGGGGGCGGTTCATTAGGAATTTGTTAACATTGGACTTGAAAACATCCAAGTTGTAGTCCTGAGGGAAGCAGGCAGACGGAACAAAGTTCCACAGGCGTGCAGTTCTAAGAAAGAAGCTTTTTTTATGGAATCTACGTTTTGATTTAGGCACAGATATAGAGTGGGGGAAATTTTTCACAGTGGATTCAGCTAGACGGGTGTTTTTCGTGAAAGATTGGCGAGGGGGGACCAGAGATTGGAGTTCAGACGAGCACCTGCCATGAAAATAACGATAAAACAAGGATAGGTTCGAAACGTCTCTTCTATGGGAGAGGGGTTGCAGGGTAGAGAAAAGGCATCCTCCACTAAACCACGAAGTCTATTTTGTACTCTGTCAAGGCATGATAGGCTGTTTTTGGCAGCTCCTGCCCAGATATGGCAACAGTATTCCATCCTTGGACGTAATTGGCTTTTATATAGATAGAGAATTGCATCAGTAGTGAGATATCTTCTGGAGCGGTAGAAGGATCGCACCATCTTTCCAGCGACTTTGGCAACAGACTTGATATACGTGTTCCATTTCAGATCAGGAGTAAAGGTCAAACCCAGAAGCTTGTCAAAACACGGGGCCTCACCCAGACGAGAGCTATCCATCACAATTGATGCCAGCTGGGGATCAGAGCGTTGATGATGTAAGGATAGGAGTTTGGTTTTGGATGCATTAAAGGTAACTAGCCACATCTTCCCCCACTGAACCACGCGCTCGAGATCAGAGGAGAGAGAATCAGAGAGGACTTCGTCATTTACAGCCTTTGATGTGTTGCCGTAGATGGTCGTGTCATCAGCATAGATGTCAACGAATGATTTAAGTATGTGTTTAGGGAGGTCATTGATGTAGATCAGGAAGAGAGTGTGGCCCAGGATTGACCCCTGAGAGACTCCAGCATTTATATTGCAGGCCTCCGATTTTTGTCCATCTACCACTACTCTTATGAGCCTATCGGAGAGAAATGATTTAATGATTGAGAAAACATTTCCAGTTATACCGTAGCTGGAAATCTTGTGAAGTAGACCCTTATGCCATACCTTGTCGAAGGCCTTCGATATGTCAACAGCAATTGCCCTAGGCAGGAAGCCTTTGTCAAGAGATTCACTAATCTTGTGGGATATAACCGTCAGCACATCTGCGGTAGATCTTGCAGAGAGGAAACCATATTGTGTGTCACTAAGAAGGTTATTTCTGCTGAGGTGGTTGACTATTTCTCTAGTTAATATTGATTCCAGCAACTTACTCATAACACAGAGAAGACTTATTGGTCTGTACTGAGAGGGAGATGACTTATCACCTGAATTCTTAAATACAGGGCAAACTGATGAAGTCTTCCAGGGGGTCGGAAAGCACTTCTCCTTAAGGCATCGCTTAAATAGTTTCGTAAGTATGGGAGCAAGTTCTGGTTGAAGCTTTTTTAACACTACAATTGCGATGCCATCAGGGTTAGTTGCTTTACTGGAATCTAGGTTTTTTTATAAGCTTGGCGACCTCATGCACGGATTTTTGTATGTTACCTAGCTTGTTCTGTGTTATAGGAGGAAATATGGGGAGTTGATGGCCTTCGTCGCATAGGGTAGAATTAGCTGCAAAGTTCTTTGCAAATAGTTTGGCCTTGTCTGACGCTGACGAGATGACCTCTGGTCCATTGATAATGGTTGGGATAGAACGCACACTTCTGTTCAGGATCCTATTTGTTATTTGCCAAAACTGGTGGGAACCAAGCCGCTGATCAGCTACCTTGGATTTAACAGACTGGGCATCTAGCTCTCTTGCATTTTTTATTACTCTTTTACAGTGGTTGCGTGCAGTCCTGAAAGCAGCTTTAGTCTCAGTGCATCTATTACGTTGGTAGCTATGGAAAAAGTGATTTCTGTGCGCGATAGCAGCAGCACATTCTGGGGAGAACCATGGCTGGCTGTTAGGTTTTTGTTGGAATTGTTTAGATGGTATGAATTGGTTTATGCCTACAATTAACCATTCGGTCAGATCTGATACTATAGAGGACACTTCCTTTTTAAACATGGAGTGCAGAGGTAAATCAGATATGAATGTACGGAAGCTATCCCAGTAAGCCATAGAGTATCGGTATACAGTACGGTGGAGGGGTACGTCTGGGGGCTTCTTACATTTCGTTTTTATCTTAACTGATACGACGGAGTGGTCGGAGGATCCTATAGGAGAATGAACGGTACATGAACATAGGTCAGGGGAAGTTGAGAGAAAAAGGTCTAAGAGGCTTGCATATTGATTGGGTGTATCGGGCACACGGGTGGGTTCCCGACCAATCTGAGTGAGGTCATAAGCAATGGCAAAATCATGACAAAACCTCCCCTCATCATCTGTCTAATTTGAATGGGTCAGCCATTCCACGTTATTGACGTTGAAGTCACCACAGATGTGGATGTTAGCCGAGGGATGTGAAGACAGTATGTGGTCTATTTTCTCAGGTATGCTCTTAAAGATAGTAACTCCACTGTTGTGGGGCCTATAGAGGGCAAATATAAATGCAGTGGTGTTAGCAAGTGCAACCCTGAAGCACATATAGGGCAAATTAGGATCTTCTCTAGAGATATCCCACTCAACAACGCGAAAAGATGAATTGATAATGTGTTAAGTTGACGTTTATAAAGCGAAAGTAACAGGTGCAAGAATGTTAAGTCGCGTGATGTTTGACGTCGTTTTGCGCTGGAAGCTAGTTTTTGCTTTCCCCTCTACACGGCGTTCAAAAAATATCTCCAAAGTAGCTTGTAAAAGTCGGGTAAATTAAAGATAGATGCGACCAGAGTTCCTTAATCGTAGATATTATTATTTAGCCAGCATATAAAAAGTTTTAAGAAGGAGCGAGCCAACCGAGAATCACGTCGAAAAAAACCTTTTCTAGACATACAGAAAAAGCGAACACACATACACACACATACACACATGCATACATACATTTTCGCTTTTATATGTATATAGATGATCAGTTGTGAATTAATCAATATCGGGGTTTTTACCAGATTGAAAATATGAAACAACATCATGTAAATATATATATATATATATCATGTAAATATATATATATATATATATATATATATATATAAGTAGATTGTAGTTTGCTTGAAGCATTGTTGAAGTAAATTATGAGGGAAAATTAAAAGCCAAGAACAATGCGAGATTTTTTCTTTATATAGAGTAAAATTAAATGAAAACAAAAGAAATACATTTCTTTTTTTGTTGTTTGTTTTTTCTTTTTCACACACATTTTAACTCTAGACAACAGCCATTTTTTTCTCTTGTATTCAATGGTGTTATAAATCTCAATATATTTCAGACCTATTAGTCCTTTTTCAAGAGAAGACAGCGGAAGAGTGTTCAAAATTGGGAAAGCAGCCGCAGAGTTTGCCACGTGATACCGCGAAATATAGAACAAAAAAATGACGTTAGGAGAACGTTAAAATAAATCAGTTGGTGTTTGAAATACTTGTTGCGTTTGTGACTCAAGGGAGATGACTATTCAAGCAAGGGTTTTTTTGTTTGTTTTTGTATTATTATTTTAATTATTGTTTTTCTTATGTTTTACACTTACATTATAAAAGCGGAGCTCAATTCGAGTCTATTGTATCGTGTGGGAGTATTTTTTGAAATAATTTAAGATTCGAGGATACGAAGTTGACCTACGTTTCTTGAAGAAGCAAGAATGTTAATGTGAAAATCTGGTTCTGAATTAAAGCAAGTGCGAATATGTTTATAGAACGACGAAACAGTAGTGTTTAAGTGCTCTTTAATGCGGTGGTGAAACAATCTGGTAGTGCTCCGGATATAAGATGCACTGCATTTAGCGCATTGTAGGTCGTAAACAACGTGGTTCTTAAAGCATAGACCTGTGTGTGATATTGGGCAATACACATGAACGTAGATTCCATGAACAGGGCTTCTTTCTTAGAACTGCTGGCCTGTGGAACTCTATTCCGTTTGCTTGCTTTTCAGCTGACTACAATCTGATTGTTTTCAAGTCCAACGTAAACAAGTTCTTGATGGCCCGCCCCCCGAAGTAAACCAAGTTACACATTTCCCTCTAATGTTTACTACACTAAAATCACAATGACTAATGTATACCCATTAACCCTTATCCTCGAGTGGCATCTGGCCCTTGATAAGTGGTGACCTCTCTATGTAAAAAAAACGATTATATAAAGTGACAAATTATCTTTTAAAATGATGTACAAAGTAAAAGTATTGTAGCGAAAACTTATTTGATAAGACATCATTTGAACCCACAGGACAGGGCGTAGACACTGATGATCAAACACCTCCAGTGGTGGTGCTAGTCAGAGACCTGCACAGGTCACGTTTCACAACCATACCGGAGAATAATACGAACAAGGGCATGGAAGATCCTGATTTTCGTTTTCAAAGTTATTTCGTGTCGCAACCATAGACGGATGTAAAGACGATTGAAGACAAGACGAGCGTTGTTGATGCGGCTAAAGATATCTTCCTCACCTTGGCATGTTGCGGTGATTATGAGACCAACGTATTTGAACCGGTTAACCTCTTTGAGGGTGTCGCCGTTGACGTTAATGGGTTGTTTTTTTTTTCGGCTGGAAGGAATCCCGCAAGCAGTAGCTTCGGTTACTGGGCCTTGATCTTTATATCGATCTTTGCGGAAATGGACTGCATAATGTTTACTAATTCTTAGATGTGAACAAAGACTTCACCAAGAATGGCTATGTCGTTTGTATAGTCGAGGTATGTTAGTTGAAACTTGGTACCCGCTGTGACATCAGAGAAAAGTTCTACTCCAATGAAGGTTATCCAGTCAATGATATAATTGACCAGCGCCGGTGATAGAACGCAACCTTGAGGTTCTGTAGAGGAGTTTCAAAGGGTTGGGATTCCTGACCATAGGAACTAACCTTAGTGCGGGTTGAGAGATAATATACTTTAATCAGATTCAGCAGCTTTGGTGTGATGCCATCTGCATGCATAATCTGCTAAAGTTCTCCGGCTGGTGAGGATTTTCTCCCTGCTGAAATTTACAAAGCTGGATCTGACTCACTTGCGCCTGCCCTGCACTGAATCATCACTCATGTGTGGGAGTATGATGCTCTTACTAAGGACTGGAGCGATGCCGTCCTGCTTCCCTTTTTCAAGAAAGGCGGCAAATGATGCTGCAGCAACTACATATCGAAATTGTCTCGAACATAGTCACTACTATTCTGCTGAAGCGGGTTCGATGCAAAAGAGACATGCGCACAAAGCCAAATTAATGCGGCTTTCAACTTGGTCGTAGCTGCACTGACAAAATATTTACCTCCGTTGAGTAAATTAGAACCGTTGGTGCTACCAGCTAAAGACCATTGTCTGCTTCATCGGTTTTGCAAAGGCCTTTGATTCAACCTTAGATAGATAGATAGATAGATAAAGAAAAGAGTAAGAGAGAGAGAGAGCGAAGGAAAGTCATCCAAAGAGAGAGCGAAAGAGTGTTTCACTGTATCACAGCTCTTTATCCCGCGTAGACATACAACCACTCCAGACTTAGGAAACGCATATCTTTCAGTAATAGGAAAACAGATGTTTGATTAATAATCATTTTTTTCTAGTTTATAAATAATCCCATACGATTTAAAACCAAGACATCCTATTTTTAAACGTAAACAAAAGATCTAAGAAGACGCGTCTTGTAAAATAAACTACTGGCATCACGTGCTTCAGAATTTATTTTTGATTTTTATTTATTTTTTTAATTTTTTTTGCAAGCTTACATGGGTTTACGGTAGCGTCTAGGGCGCGTTTTAACACTTACACTGAAACTGACCGAAGGTATCTCTTAAGTGCGCAGACATCAACTGCAACGGCGACGAAAACGTCCATATATGACGGTTACTGTTGATCAGTTCGATTAGTTTTGCACGAAGTAATTGAATTATTTATCTCTACTTTTGATGCCCAGGAAAAGGAGTCCTTTTTTAAAGTCTTACGCCGTCAATAAATGTAACAGTGATGAAGCATTCAGGTGATTAATACATAGTTCGCTCATAATGGAATCTCAATTTTCTATTCTTCTTAATCACTATAAGCAAATTAAAAAGCGGAGTCCTTACTTTAGAGACGTCTCTCATATTTTAAGTAGAGTGCCTTATTTATCTTTACATAACTTCGCCTGTAAACATATTTGTGCCTTAATTGTCGGATTGTATCAGTTATATAAATCAGTCATTAGATTTCTTCATATATATTTCACATTTTTCTCCTGTTCTGTTAATCTGAAATGAAATAAGGTTTTCAGCTCTTTCTATGATTAGTTCTCTGTTGCAGAAAGAAACATCTAAGAAGTACCTACGTCAGCGGTTTCTAAAAGTGCTGACATTTACCTAATCCGTATTTGTATTTAATAATTCTATATAAACATTTCTCGGTTATTATTCTGTTGAACGCATAGATTCATTCAGAGAAGTTGCACATTCAATCACTTGGCGTTTAAAAGAATTAATCTAATAAATAAGTTCAGCGTATACGAAAGTACATACAAATCCAATTCATGTAGCCACAAATTCTAAGCATTTAACAAGAATAATAAAATAAAAGTCTTAAACAGTTTTAGCAATTTATATAAGGGCGATCATAAATGGCGAACATAAAGGCACTTATCTTAATTTACGAAATTCGGAACGAATACATATATCTAAAACAGTACTTTATTTAAACAAATGGTAACCACAGACAACTTATACACTTATTTGTTTAGCTCTTTTTTCCATGCAAGTTTTTTTTTTAAGTTAAGGGACCAAATCTATTCAACCTCAGAAAGGTAATTATTTTGTCAGTTTTACAGTTAAGCCCAGCAAACTCGGAAGTACGCTCGACAAGCATAGCTACACAGTCAAATTCCCGATATTAGTAATTATTAAACTTTTAAAACATAAAATAAAAATATTTAATTAATATTTAATGCAAAAATATTAAAATATTATTTAAATATTTATATTTATTTATTTTTATTACGCACAGCAAAGTTTCACGTTTTTTAAAAAAATATTTTAATATTTGTTTTTTTTAATTTAACGTGCGAGTAAAATCGTCAAATCACGATATTACGAATTATTAATGCTTTCAATTTTTTTTCAAAAATTTGATATTTTAAAATATTTTGAACAAATATTATATTTTAAGTTTTAGACTTTACACAGGACAAAGTCTCAGACTTTATTTTATATTATATTTTGTTCCGTTAAAATAATAATACACTTTCACAATATTTGTGTGTTTTTTTCTGTAAAATAAAGTAGTAAGTATATAAAAATGTATATATTGTTCGTTTATTTTATTTAATCAAGTGGTTACTTCCACTTCGTCCAATATGATTTTCTTAATAACCCCCCCCCACATGATTTGAACGTGTAAATACTAATGTGACTCTTCTAGAGTTGTTGAACTTGCTTTCCAGTTTGGCGCGCTTAACGGCTAGACTGCCATTACTTTATCTAATTGGGATACACATATTTATATAAAATACATATAGTAAAAACTGGAAATGAAACCACAGTAAGATATTCTCGTAAAAAATATAATAAATGTATAACTAAAAATAATGCAGCAATGAGTAGTTTAGTTTTGAAATTCAATTTAACATTATATTATAATTTTTTATTACGTTAGCATGTTTAGTTTTTAATTTACTATAATTTTTTTTTTTACTGGAACATCTTGTCTTTATCAATTTTTGGCAAAAAAAAAAAAAAATGGTACGCATAATTGTTTTAATTTTTACCGTATGGATTTTTAATGAAATTCTAATCTAGTCGGCGGAGACGGTATTGGAAATATATGTGTGGTTAATTATTAGTTTTACTTAATGACCCATCAAATGCAAATTAAAATTTAAATAATGGTATAATATGAATATGACCAGTTAAAATAATGAGAACAAATATACAATACACACGCACATATAAGATATATATATATATATATATATATATATAT